>NC_056732.1:1853651849-1853794745 GCF_019279795.1 Protopterus annectens
CGATCCTCGGCTCTGACTCGGCCATCTTCAAAAGCTTGAGAGTTGCTTACTGGCTCGAGGCCCCCTATATCCCATGATGCCTGGCGCTAGATACCCAGATCTGGTTTGCCGCTTCTGCTGCGAGGTTGTTCTACTTGCTCAGGTCGTATAAAACTTTATTACTATCATTTTTTTCTTGTCATAAAACTTAGTTTTAGTGTAGAATTAGTCGTTTAGTTATAACTGTTGTATTGTAGCTAGTCTCTACCTAATCCTTGTTACTTCTCCTCAGAAACTCATTTTAATTAGAGAGTTTCCCCTCCCCCCTTCTCTCCCTTTCCTTACTTCAGAAAGGTTTTCTGTTTAAGTTAGAAGATAACCTTTTCTCTCTATCTCCTTCCTTTAAAAAAAAAAAATTCCTTTATTATCACTGTTAGTTGTTTAGTGATATATACCTTGCTTGTAGTTTTTGGATGTGGTAACTGTAGTGTGTAATTTTTAGTGGTTAGTTACCTTAACTTTTCTGTGTGTGTTCTTTGTTCCTTGGTTTTTCCTTTAGGATGTCCAAGGATCCTAAGCCGTTCGGATTCAAGAAGTGAGACTCATGCTGTCAGAAGATGTCTCTGACAGATGGTCACACTTCTTGTGTTTATTGTCTGGGTACCGTGCACCTGCAGGACTCTTGCTCCATTTGCCATGCATTCAGTCCAAGAGTCCTGCAGGAGTGCAAAAACAAGTTGATCCTGAGGGGTTTGCTTAAGCCCCAAGATTCACTGGCTAAGGCTCAGCCTGTGAAATCTTCCAGGCCACCTAAACATTTGGCTCCAAGTTCGGAGCCTTCATTGGGTGAAGCTATACCATCCATCTCGGCTCCGGCTGGAACCGATGTTCCTCCCTCCCAGTCAGCTCCAACACGTTCCTCGGAGCCGTCTAAGAGTCGAAAAAGATCCAGGTCTCCTTCTCTGGAGTCAATACGTTCGGCTCTGAGATCACCTCTGCTCCAGTCGGAGTGTAGTCATCGCTCATCCCACTTTTCTCGGTCCTCAAGGCTTTTGGACCATGACTTGGAAAGAGTGGTCAGTAGGCTGTTAAAATCTCAGGCCCTAGCCAAAATGTTGTCCAGCCCCCCCTCATCAGGTGTCGGCTCCGTCCACGTCTGTAGATATTCTTCACCTGACTCATCCTTTGAGCTCGGAGCTGGAGTTTGTTGGGGTTAGAGTCGTGGAACCATCGGCTCCGATACCTTCTCCTTCGGTTCCGTCGTTGGCTCCGATCCCTTCCATGGTACCGTCCCGGGAGGGATCTGGGTGCCGGGACTCCCTTGTCAGCTCCGAGGGGGCGAGTGGCATCAGACCCTTGTCCGACCCTGCTCTCCCCCTCGGGGCTTCAGCTCAGGTGAGCTCGGCTCCCACATCTGCCTCGGAGCCGTCCCCCTCGGTGCAGAGAGGGATTCTGGTTTCTTCAGAACCGGAGCCCTCTCTGCATCCAGGCAGGGATGCCTTCGAGGTGATGAGGAGTGTACTGGCCCCCAGGTCAGTCCCACGATTGACCCCATCAGCTCCTCCCCCTAGGGTGCTTGTGTCAGCCTCTGCCCCTCTTCCAGATCCCAAGCGTGGGGATCCAGCGCTCCAGGACACCCCTTTGGGTGTATCTTCCTCTTCCGAGGCCTCCCCTGATCATTCAGAGGAGCCACCCCGTAAGAGGAAATGCAAGAGGAAGTATGTTGACTCCCCTGAGCCTGTCACATCAGATACCGACTTAGAGGATTTGGAAGGGTCCCAAAGATTCCCCTCTGAAGATGTCTCCTTCTCAGACATCCTTGAGATGCTTAGGCAGAGGGGGAACTGGACTGCCCTAAGCCCTTCCGAGGATGAGTCACATTTGGATCCCGACCTTCCACCTCCTGGATGTCTCCGCCTTTCGACCCACTGATGTCTGTGGTGGCTCGGAAGGCGTGGTCAGCTCCAGACACAGTGGAACCGACCCTCAGAAGACCTGCCAAATTCATTACTGCACCACAGGACAAACAGTTTTTGACCAAAAGTGTCCCCATTGATGCATGGTGGTAGCGGCGGCCACAAAGAAGGAGTTGGCAGAAACTTCTTCATCTGTCCGTCCCCCTTACAAGGAGTCCAGGATGATGGACAGATATGGGAAGTGGATGTTCTCTTCAGCGACCTTTTCCATGAGGTCCCTGAATTATTTGTGCCACTTTACCAGTCTTCAAAGGGATCTCCTTAAAGAGCTTAGAGATACCCTCCAAGATCCATCAGCTGAGGGGGCCCAGGCTAAAGCAGCCTCCCAGCTGGTGACTCTTAATTCAGTGGTAAACTCCTCCATGCAGCTCATTTCATATGCAGCCGATGGTGCGAGTAGAGCCACAGGCACAGGCATTGCCCTAAGGAGACACACTTGGATGCGGCTATGTAACTTTGCGGAACCTTTCAGAGCGTCTTTCACCAACACCCCCTTTGATGGTTCCTCTCTCTTTGGATCACAGATGAAGGACACCCTTACCAGGTGTGAGCAGGAAGGCAAGACTCTCTCTGCCATAGGAGTCCATTTTTCCACTCCTTCCAGACCATATCCCATGGGTCAGAAGAGTGGAAAGATGTGGTTCCGGAAATTCCAGGGAGCCTTGCCGGACACACGTGGTGAGTTCCCATCCAGGGGCAGAGGAGGGAACAATAATAGATGCCGCCCTTGTGGCAGAGGGGGTCCGCAAAATCAGGGCAGCAGAGAATCCTTCTCTGAGAAGCCCTTCCAGCATCCCTGAAGGGTTGCCCGGCTGCCCACCTCTGGAGGCAGTCGGGAGAAGATTATCGCTGTACCCAAGAGCCTGGCAAGATATAACACAAGACACATGGGTACAGTTCGTCATATCCGGAGGCTACAGAATTCCCTGTGTTCGCACCCCCTTAAGGTCAAACAAGTCCCTTCCAGATGTTCCACCCAATCTAAGGGACCAAGCAGTTCAAGAAGTCTCAAAATTGCTAAGAAAAAGGACCATCCAGCAAATCCCAGCAGACCAACAAGGATCCGGAATTTGCTCAAGGTTCTTTTTGGTACCAAAAAAGACAGGGGACTGGAGACCCATTCTGGATCTCAGCAGACTGAACAGGTCTGTACAAAGAATGAAGTTTCGGATGGTCACGCTACAGTCTATTTTACCCTTCCTGGGTCAGAACAATTGGATGTGCTCTATAGATCTTCAGGATGCATACTACCACATCAAAATGGACAGACGCTTCAGAAGATTCCTTCACTTCTGGCTGGGAGCCAGCCATTATCAGTTCAGAGCTCTGCCCTTTGGTCTCACCACAGCCCCCAGGGTGTTCACCAAATGTATGGCAGTAGTTACCGCTCACCTGAGACGGCAAGGATTCCAGGTGTTTCCATATCTAGACGACTGGCTCCTCACTGCTACCACCAGGCATCACCTTCTGCGAGCCAGAGACTACACTATTGAGACTTGCTCCAGGCTAGGTATCACAATAAATTTCGAAAAGTCTGCATTGTCGTCCTGTCAATCTATCACCTTTATAGGCGCAAATTTAAATACCAAAGACATGTCAGCGAGCCTTCCACCAGACAGGGTATTAGTGATTCGCCAACATGTGAAGATTTTATTAGCATCCAAAAGAATTCAAGCCAGGTTTGTCCTCCAAACTCTGGGTCTCATGGCAGCAGCGATCATACTTGTCCCTCTAGCTTGTTTTCATATGAGGATTCTCCAGTGGCTTCTTTTCACCCAATGGTCCTTCCAGCAACTTCCCATGTCTTACATGATTATGATCACTCAAGCATGCAAGAAGCACCTTGCGTGGTGGATGGTCTCCACATCAGTGCTCCACGGCAGACCATTTGTACTCCCCCCCCCTCCAGTTGCTATGGTGACCACGGACACCTCCTTGATTGGGTGGGGGGGGCATTATCAGGGCAGAACAGTCCAAGGCACCTGGCAAACTCACGAGTACCATCTGCATATAAACGTCTTGGAGATGAGGGCCGTGCTCTTAGCATTGCAAGCTCTTCAGGACTCCTTTCCTACCGGGACCATTACAATTCAAACGGACAATATGTCAGTAGTGTAGTACATCAACAAGCAGGGCGGAACCAGATCCTAGCCCCTATGTTGAGAAGCACTCAGACTCTGGCAGTGGGCGATCTCTTCCCTATGGTTTCTGATCGCAATGCACATCCCTGGGAGGTCCAACGTCATAGCAGACAGGCTGAGCAGAGCAATTCTCATGCCTCATGAGTGGTCTCTGAATCAGGTAGTTGCGGACCAAATCTTCCGCAAATGGGGCCAACCTTGCTGCGACCTTTTTGCAACTCCCTTCAACAGCAAGTGCAGCAATTTCTTCTCTCTCCTTCCACTTCCCGGACATTCCCCCAGAGATGCTCTAGTCCATGATTGGCCTCAGGGACTTCTTTATGCATTCCCTCCTTTTCCCCTAATCCTGAAGCTAATACAGAAAGCTACCGTATTGGGCTGCAAAATGATCCTCATTGCTCCTTACTGGCCTCGACAAATATGGTTCCTGTTCCTGTATCACCATCTTCTTGAGCAGCCTTGGATTCTGGACCTAGTTCCAGACCTTCTGATTCGTCAATCGGGCGGGCTGCACCAATCCCTACAATCTCTCCAGCTCACTGCTTGGTTGCTCCACTTCCAACTTTAGCGAGGCTTCCAGATATCTCCCCCTCTGTGTGTGAAATCATTTTGTCATCGCACAAGTCTACGACTAGAAAAACTTACGCTAGTAAGTGGAAACGTTTTTCTTCCTGGGCAGAGGCTAAGAGTATAGACCCCTTTTTAGCCCCTGTACACCACATTTTGGAATTTCTTGCGGAACTCTTCCATGCTGGGTCCGCTTCTGCTATGATTAGAGTTCAGTTAGCTGCAATTTCAAATTTTCACATTGGCCTGTCGGAAAACAATATCATGTCTCATAAGCTATGTAAAGCCTTTCTCAAAGGGACCACTCTGCTCAGGCCCCCAGTGAGAGATCCTCCACCACCATGGGATCTAAATTTGATTTTAGCTTCTCTAATTTTGCCCCCTTTCGAACTTGCAGCTTCTTGTTCCTTGAAGTTCTTATCTCGGAAAACTCTTTTTCTGATAGCTATTACTTCAGCCAGAAGAGTTTCGGAACTTCAGGCTCTTTCTATCCGTCCTCCGTACCTTGTGTTCCACAATGACAGGGTTGCTCTCAGGACTAATCCTTCCTTCCTTCCTAAGGTCTCCTCAGAGAATAACTTAAATCAGTCCATAGACCTCCCAGTGTTTTTTCCTAACCACTCCAACAGGGCGGAATATAAGTTGCATCAGTTAGATGTTCACAGGCAACTACGCTTTTATTTGCATAGAACTAAGGACATTAGAAAATCGGGCCAACTTTTCCTGTCTTATGCTGTGGGTAAACAAGGTCTTCCAATCTCCAAAGTAACCTTATCCAGATAGTTGACTTCTATCATCACATTTATATATCAACTGAGGAATAAACAATTGCCAGTCAAACCAAAAGGTCACTCCACCAGAGCTTTAGCCACTTCAGTGGCCTTTCAGGCTAGGTTGCCCATGGAATTTATTTGTGCTGCGGCTACATGGGCCAACCCGCATACTTTCATTTCAAATTACAAGTTGGATGTGGTTTCTAGGAGCAGAGCTGATTTTGGTTCCACTGTTCTGAAGAGTCTGTTCCGATGAGCCACCCAAGACTTTGGGTGCTAGGGACACTGTCCCAACCAGCAAGAATGAAGGCGAGATAGACAACTTAACATAAAGAAGTTATGCACCTACCATAATGTTCCATGTTAGTTGTCTTCTTCTTGCCTTCTTTCTTGCGTCCCACCCTCCATTAACCCTATCCTAGTGGACTGAGAAGAGTTCTTCTTGATTTTTCACTGGCTGAGTCTTCTCTGGCTATTCCTTTCTGACTAGTAGTCTCTCCAGTAGGATTTATGCATTCTAGGATAGGATTCCTTTATTATTATGTCTGCAGTTAGTCTTACCAAATGAGATCTGGGTATCTAGCGCCAGGCATCATGGGATATAGGGGGCCTCGAGCCAGTAAACAGCTCTCGAGCTTTTGAAGATGGCCGAGTCGGAGCCGAGGATTGGCTCCGAACCCAACCAGCAAGAAAGAAGGCGAGAAAAGACAACTAACATGGAACGTTATGGTAGGTACATAACTTCTTTTTTTTGTACAGTAGGATTTAAAACAATCAACATATTCTGAAATGTATTCCATCTTGGTTTTAATATTAGAAATAATATGCCAAAGGGGGGGGTTCATTCGTTCTTATGGATTTTTGGTATGCCAAATAATTTGGCAAGGTTGGGGTGGGGTATAAACATGTACATATACTCCTCTACATAAATGCGTTGTGTTTTCTCCAGTCTACTTAACTGCTGATCAATGTCCTAAAATTGCTTGGTAACTGTGTCTACATCTACCACACAAAAGAAGTCATTATTAAGTAAGTCTGCTTCAATTCTTTCAATAGTCCTGTCCTGTTCCATAAGAACCAAGCCAGATCCTGTGTCTGCTCTCATGATGCATAAATTCTGGTCATCAGAGAGTTGTTTAAGACCCTGAATTTCGGCAGAAGAAAGGTTATACCATCTAAAGCAGTCACATTCAGAGAACATTAGATTTCTTAAGTCTTTTTCATATCCCTTTGTGAATGTATGGAGAGTGTTGTGCAAAGCAGGGTTGTATAGGCTTTTCTTTTTAAGTGGTAGAGGAACGCCAGATAACTGGGTAGCGTTAGGATCAGTGTCAGGAATGCCATCATTATTATCACTGAACTTTGAGGTTTAACTTTCTTAAAAACTTTGAAATCTAAAAGTAAGTCTGGCAAGTCTGCTCTTTGCGCTGGGATAAATGAAAAGCCTTTATTAAGGACTTGGAGGTGTATTGAAGAAAGCTCCCTATTTGTTAAATTAAACATAGCACAATCAAAAACTGAAGCAGAGTCATTAGAATTTTCCAAACTACAAACTGTATTGATTGAAGAAAGTGGGGGGGCTCAAGGTTATCATCTGTGACTTGTCCGAGTGCACATGGCTCTGCCCAGGTCCTGGAAATGTCCCCTCCTCTCCCCAAAAACTAGAAGCAGGTGTTGGTGGTCTGAGGGTATGATTGTTGCAAGCTGGGGATAAAAAAGGCTGCTGTAGATTAGAAGAGTCAGGTACATCATCCAGGTTGGAGGTGTTAAATCCTGAAAAATGGATAGGTGCCGAGTTAGGAGAATTTTGTATTACAGCAGGTATTTGAATCCTAAAGGGTGGAGGGGGGCAAACTGTGAAATGTTTGCTGGATTTATTAACTGATACAGGGTAAGCTGTGACTGACTGGTATTGAGCCAAATCCCATTCTAGTTTAGATTTTTTTCTTTTTAGACATCCGTAACGTGTTTGGAAAGTTTGGGAGAAATACTATCAAGTAAAGAATGAAACAGATCAAAGTCCGAGTGTTGGGGGAGAGAAGCATTAGGAGCTGCAATTTCATTCTTGATATTGTCCAGTCTAATAGTGTTGTTTTTTTGGTAAGTGCTATGATTGCTTCAAGACCTGCCCCATTCTAATTGTCTATTAGTTCCTTGTATAAAGGTGAATCAACAGTCATCCTGTTGGGAAGTTTGTAGCAACGTAACCCTTGTGGCATAATTTTGTGATGAAGGCAGGTCTGTAAGTATAGATTGTCATATTCACCATTTTTGAAAATAGTAAGCAGTCTACCAAGTTTAAAAATCGTAGATTTGCAGTTGTTGTCAAGTCCGTTGATAGTTTGTATCGGAGAGAGAGCAGGATCAGGAGAATGGCTAGAAAGAAACGGTTTAAATGATTCATCAGTATTAACGACCTCAAGGATGTAATCATTTCTTCTTTGTGTGTCAAGTGCACCTTGTGAAGTAAATGTGGAGTGCGCAGGAGAAGGCTGAGTAAGCTGGGTAGGCCTAGTTTGACTAGAGAACTCCGCACGGTATCTGCTCAGTAGTTCCTGAGTCTTGCTGTTGGGTTCCGCCACGGATTGCCATAAATGAGTAAAATCCTGGTGTATGGAATAAGTAGAGAGATTCAAAAGGGTTTGGTTGTTGGTGCCTTGATCCACTGCATTGAAGTTATCTATAGTATTTTAAAATGGAATAATTAATGCATAAAAAAAACAAAGCAGCACTAAGAAGAATAAATACTTATATAACACTTCTGAACTAACAAAGAAAAAAATGACTCATACGCAAAACCATTGTGAATTAAATGCTTTTCATAGGTTCATAGGTTCATAGATTAGTACTAAGCTAACTGCCCTTGCGAGCCATTTTAAGCCTAGCCAGTTATCACTTGCGAGACTCAAACCCTGGACCTTGTGTTTGTAAGGCAAACACCTTAACCATTAGGCCACCCTCCTTTATAATGTACAAAACTTCATCAGAATAAATGAATATCAATATGTACAAGAAATATATACATACATTTGTTTATACAGTAAAAATATGGACAACCTACCAGCAAAGGCAATGCAATTGAATGGTAGAATATAAACTAAATGGTAGGCATGGAAACTGGTAAGTTAGCCAACTAGAGTACAACAAATTCAACCAAGAGAAACATATGAAGAGAGCCGTGGGAGTGTCTATGTATATGTCTGCATATGTGTGTGTGTGTGTGTGTGTGTGTGTGTGTGTGTGTGTGTGTGTGTGTGTGTGTGTGTGTGTGTGTGTGTGTGTGTGTGTAAGAGAGTGTATGTATATATATATATATATATATGTGTGTGTGTGTGTGTGTGTGTGTGTGTGTGTGTGTGTGTGTGTGTAGATATATAGATTGATATAGATAGAGCAGTAGGTGATATTTTAGTTGTGCTTTAAAAGAGTTTGCATTTTGAATGGATTTCAGTGGTAGTAGGATGTGGGTTCCATAGTTTAGCTTCACTATCTGAATATAGAGTCACCTGCAGTATTAAATTGTTTGAGTTCAGTGATAACTGATTTTTCTCTAGAGTGTAAAATTCTATTGAAGTAGTACTTTAAGTTGTTGTTGTCTCCCCCCAAAAATGTCTTAATAGCCCAGTGGACTAATCTGGTCAACAAACAATAAATAAAATAAAAATAAAAAACTTAGCTAGGCTTGTAAGGGCCCTAGGGCCATTAGCCTAGTAACTTCCTATGGTCAGAGAAATTGACTTATAATTTTAGGGACTGTGAGGTTACCATAACAGTTAATGTGAGAACTGTAACTTCAACTAGTAAAATTCCAAAGAAAACGGTTCACACGGTGGTCAAGGATGGCAGTATATAAAGTTTTAATGAGATATCACAAGCGTTTTCACCCTGACACAAATGCAGGGTTTTATACTTGAAAAAGCCCTGCATTTGTGTCAGGGTGAAAGCGCTTGTGATATCTCATTAAAACTTTTATACTGCCATCCTTGACCACCGCATGGACCGTTTTCTTTGGAATAACGGTTAATGTGTTTACCTTGTAGAAATGTACACAGTCCTATGACTGCAGATCTATACAGGTAATCAATTCCAAGGAAGCCCTTAGCTCCTTCAGAATGGAGAATATATAATCTTGGTATGTATTGACATTTATAAATCATTTGACAAGTGTGAAGCATTTTTTTTGTTTGTTTTCTGTCCAAATGATCCAATACATCTTTGGGTGAAACAATTACCAAAACTATAAGTTAGAACAGAAACAGCAAATTGGTGTATACTTTGGACTTTGTATTTAGATGTCAGGGTTGTTGCCAGTATTATTTTTAGTCTTTTAAAATATTCCTAACTATGTTTTGTTTGCATTTGTTTATGCTTTGCTGTCAATCCTTCATCAGTTCCCAAATATTTATACACTCCCTCCTGCTGAAGTTCCTTTATATCACATCCCTGTCCCAGACTGAAGGAAAACTACAGCATCTCCTGCAGTTTAACTCAACTCTCAGGTTGCTTTTATTCCTACAGTATAGTTACCAGTATTGTGTAGGTATCAGAAACCTGCTTGTACTTTATAAAACCTTCATTTTCTTGCCTTGGAGTCAAAGGAAGGAAAAGACCAACCACTTTTATTTAAACTTAACTTCTCACATAATTTGAAGAGGAATTTTTCTACATCTGCGTAACATATCACAGACACAGAAATTTGTAGTCATATACTGCTGATAATCTTGCATGTGTAATTATTCCTGCTAATATCAGTAGATGAGCAAGTACAGTAAAAAGGACAGAGGTGTGAAGCTGATTTCCACCGTCTTTTCACATCTGCATTTACTTCCCCCAGTAGCTCGGTCTGCTAAGCAGTAGGGCTGTAGTTCACTTTTACAGCTCATATGACATAGTGGTAAATCACTGTGGCTATGGTGTGCAGGGTCCCGGGTTCTAGACTTGCAAGGACTGATTATACGGACAGCACAATGGTGCAGCATTAGTGTTGTCGCCTCACAGCAAGAGGTTCTCCGGTTCAATTCTCAGATGGGATGCCTTCTGTGTGGAGTCTGCATGTCCTCCCTGCATTTGTATGGGTTTCTCCGGGTGCTCCAGTTCCCTCCCACAATTCAAAGACGTGTCTGGAGCGTTGTCTTTGCTGCAAGTTGGACTTTCTTGGTAAATAAATGTTAAATAAATAAATCTGTTTTTCAATGTAGCCATGCCTTTCATAGCCATACAGAACAATTAAATCAGTCAATGGTTCAAAGACAGTTGTCATCCCGTTTGACAAATTTACATAAGCAGCATCACAGTATGGAAATGTTAAGCTTTAATGTTTAAATGTTTGCTGTTTATACTACTTTACATTTTAGGATGACAAATGTAGTATTAAAGATGTCTGTGACATTCAGAGAAAAAGTCAGAAAATATTTTTCTTGTAATTCTTGTAAAGTAGCAACATATTTACCAAAATGTGAGGGGAAGGGACTGTCAATTCAAAGTGGACTATGAAAAGATTCACTATTTTTTGGTTGCAGCTGTACAACTCCTTAGAATACTGTAAAGCCCAGCATCCAGAAGTCTCCATCAAACAGTTCTGGAACTCACTGTATCACACTGTTGTTCCAGCATTCCTTCACCAGTATTCAGTTTCTCCCGAATTTGGCTGCCAGTTGACTAACTCTGACCTTCTTGGTGATTTTTGATCCAGGAACACCCTCTTTGAGCAGAATCTCAACTTATGCATGCTTTTGTGGCATTGTCAGCCAACTTACCCATTTTAAGATGGTGGAGCAGCGTCAATATGCAACAGCTTTTTATTTTTATTTATTTATTTTATTTTACATTTGTTTACTGGGTAGTGACTGACTGGGCCAGGGGCCCATTTTCATTGGAGACCCAGGGAGAAAAACTCCAAGGCAAGTAGTTAAACTAACAATATAGCAAAAAATAAAAGATTCAAAAGTTCCAAACCAGATAAAGGAAGTTACAATGTTTAAATACATTGAAAACAGGTAGAGTACATAATATATAATGTACAGGATACTAAGATTACATCAGGATACTATTTAATCACTATCTTTTTTTCTTGTTTTTTTTTTTGAAAGGGTAAAAAAGAAGGAATCAAAAAGTTCAAAAAAATAATGGTTTGGAGGAAGAGTGAAAGCCAGAGAAGTATAAAATAGCTTTGAAATATGGAAATATGTATGACCTTAGAGTAGATCAGTCAGACTGGAGGAGTCAGCCTGGGTGGGTACTGGGGCATAACCAGTGGTTAATGAGATGTTCTTTTAAAAGTAGTTTAAATTTGCAGCTGTCAGGATTATTACGTATTTCCTGTAGCAATAGGTTCCATGATTTGGATATTTTATTAGGATAAAGCGAGTCTCCGTAATAGTTTTTGGATTTTTTTTACCTTTAGGATAAGTTTGTCTGATGATCTCAGGGACCTGGGGTTGGTGTTTACCTCAACAAGGTTGAGGAGAACAGGGCAGTGATTAGGATTGTGGACAATGTTGTGTGCAATGCTGAGTTGGTTGAGTGATAGCAGGTTGAGTAATTCAAGCCAATTGAGTTGGAGTGCAGTATAGTGGTGGGATTTATGGCATTGGTTCACAGCAAATCAGGCCATAGGTCTCAACCTGCTAAGAGGCCAATGCAATGTGTGACAAACAGTCAAAATGTGGAACACCCTATTTTTGCACTACATGAACAGCATATGACCATGGCCATGGTCTTTCAACCAAAATATATGTATAGACACACACAAACAATCTGGAGCACTTGGCTGCTCAGATACAACCTGTAGGATTGTGGACAATGCTGTGTGCAATGCTGAGTTGGTTGAGTGATAGCAGGTTGGGTAATTCAAGCCAATTGAGTACAGATACATCCTGTAAAAGACAGATTTTCTTAATGAATTAGCAAAATGAAATGATTTTGTGCATTTTTGAAAATGTCAAACTGAAAGTCACTACAGAAACTAAGAGATTTCCATTTTTTGCCGATATTTCTATTAATGTGGCCAACACTGTAATTACCATACCACTGCAACATCTGTCATTAAGATTATGCTCTTTTTTGCTCTTTTTTTTCTTCTTCTAGAGCTGAGCTGGTTTTGCACATTAATTTTGATTACAAATTAAATCAAGCTTATTCATTTTTTATTTGAAAAACATGTCTTATCTAAATAATTCCCATGTTGTTTAAATAGCCCATCACTGACTGACCTAGCATCTGTTCCTGAGCTGGTTATATAGTCTTTCAGATTAAGCAATCAATTTAGGAAAGTGAAAAATATAGTATATTTTCAGTTTTGTCCTACAACTCAGAGGTATTAACACAAGTTTATTATTTTGCCTGCTCAAAAATAAAAATCAGAATCACAAGACAAACTGGTACTCTTCAAATCAGGTCCAATTCATGATGTCTTCCTGCATTTCTGTGAACTGCTGGAAAGCTGGATAGATTTGCAGTGAGCTGCAGAATTGGAATCTATTTCAAACTGATAAGTACACTTTTTGCAACTTAATTTGCACTGTGCTGTATTTATACACTTGCCTATTATTTATAGTGGTGCTGTATTATTTCTGTCTCTTGTTGTTTCCACTGTGTTTTTTTCTCAGGGTAGCTCAGGCTAGTTTCAGGGAAGGGGTTGTTGAGCCAGCCCACATCCTAGCTGTTAGTCATCACCTGAGGTGTATCTTGCTGTAATTCCAGTACAGACTGCATTTCTGTGAACTGATGGAAAGCTGATAGATTTGCTATGAGCTGCAGAATTGGAATCTATTTCAAACTGATAAGTACACTTTTTGCAACTTAATTTGCACTGTGCTGTATTTATACGCTTGCCTATTATTTATAGTGGTGCTGTATTATTTCTATCTCTTGTTGTCTCCATTGTGTTTTTTTCTCAGGGTAGCTTAAGCTAGTTTCAGGGAGGAGATTGTTGAGCCAGCCCACATCCTAGCTGTTAGTCATTGCCTGAGGTGTATCTTGCTGTAATTCCAATACAGACTGCATTACTGTGAACTGCTGGAAAGCTGATAGATTTGCTGTGAGCTGCAGAATTGGAATCTATTTCAAACTGATAAGTACACTTTTTGCAACTTAATTTGCACTGTGCTGTATTTATACACTTGCCTATTATTTATAGTGGTGCTGTATTATTTCTGTCTCTTGTTGTCTCCATTGTGTTTTTTTCTCAGTGTAGCTCAAGCTAGTTTCAGGGAGGGGGGTTGTTGAGCCAGCCCACATCCTAGCTGTTAGTCATTGCCTGAGGTGTATCTTGCTGTAATTCCAATACAGACTGCATTTCTGTGAACTGCTGGAAAGCTGATAGATTTGCTGTGCAGAGTTGGAATCTATTCCAAACTGATAAGTACACTTTTTGCAACTTAATTTGCACTGTGCTGTATTTATACAGTTGCCTGTTATTTATAGTGGTGCTGTATTATTTCTGTCTCTTGTTGTCTCTACTGTGTTTTTTTCTCAGGGTAGCTCAAGCTAGTTTCAGGGAGGGGGTTGTTGAGCCAGCCCACATCCTAGCTGTTAGTCATTGCCTGAGGTGTATCTTGCTGTCATTCCAATACAGACTGCATTTCTGTCAACTGCTGGAAAGCTGATAGATTTGCAGTGAGCTGCAGAATTGGAATATATTTGAAACTGATAAGTACACTTCTTGCAACTTAATTTGCACTGTGCTGTATTTATACACTTGCCTATTATTTATAGTGGTGCTGTATTATTTCTGTCTCTTGTTGTTTCCACTGTGTTTTTTTCTCAGGGTAGCTCAGGCTAGTTTCAGGGAAGGGGTTGTTGAGCCAGCCCACATCCTAGCTGTTAGTCATTGCCTGAGGTGTATCTTGCTGTAATTCCAGTACAGACTGCATTTCTGTGAACTGATGGAAAGCTGATAGATTTGCTGTGAGCTGCAGAATTGGAATCTATTTCAAACTGATAAGTACACTTTTTGCAACTTAATTTGCACTGTGCTGTATTTATACACTTGCCTATTATTTATAGTGGTGCTGTATTATTTCTGTCTCTTGTTGTCTCCATTGTGTTTTTTTCTCAGGGTAGCTCAAGCTAGTTTCAGGGAGGGGGTTGTTGAGCCAGCCCACATCCTAGCTGTTAGTCATTACCTGAGGTGTATCTTGCTGTAATTCCAATACAGACTGCATTTCTGTGAACTGCTGGAAAGCTGATAGATTTGCTGTGAGCTGCAGAAGTCGAAGCTATTTCAAACTGATAAGTACACTTTTTGCAACTTAATTTGCACTGTGCTGTATTTATACACTTGCCTATTATTTATAGTGGTGCTGTATTTTTTCTGTCTGTTGTTGTCTCCACTGTGTTTCTCCCACCCACCCTCCCTGTTCTTGTCTTGGTGTTAATTTTGGTGGCTTTGAAACTGCCCGCCCCTCTTGTAAGTATGTATTTGGATACTCCTTCTGGGCCTATCTCATTTGCTCACTCAATTGTGTGCAGTGAGACCATATTCTGATTTCAGGCACTCCTACTGTGTACAAAGAGAGTATTTGAGAAGGACAACCCCTGTAGCCTCTTAATCCTGCTGTGTTCCCTACCTAAAAAAAAAACAATATATATATATATATGTATATATATATATATATATATATATATATATATATATATATATGTGTGTGTGTGTGTGTGTGTGTGTGTATATATATATATATATATATATATATATATAGTCAGCTGCTCTTACTGTAACTTTCTTAGTTGCTGTTCTGTATGCTGTTACTTACTCTGCACTTATTACTACTTGTTAGTAGCTTTCTAATTTAATGCCTTCTGCACTTGTTTTTTAGTAATTTGTTAATTTAATTGCATTTAATTAAACTGTATTTGCCATAATATCGATACACGTGAGCTAGCCACTGCTGTTTTTGCTACTTTTCTGTAAAAAAAAAAATTCCTAGCTTCTTTCCTGCCTTTCCTGTAACTTGTCTAGTCTAGATACAGACTTGCTGTATCCAGGACTGTTTGTAAGCTCCTGAGCCCCCCAAGCCATTCTGTGTTGAAGGGAAGCCTTCTAGCTTAAGTGGGAGTGGTAAGCACTAGTTAGCCTGTCTACCACAGGAGGAGAGGTTTCTGGCCTAGAAATTATAGTTTATTGGCCGTTTGGGAAGCTTTTCCACCTCTTTCAACCTTCTGATTCAAAAGCCTGGCTTGTGCTTGTTTCCTGCCTTTCCTGTTACTAGTCTTGTCTAGGTACAGATTTGCTGCAACTAGGACTCTTTGTAAGCTTCTGAGCCCCCCAAGCTTTTCTGTGTTGGAGGGAAGCCTTCTAGCTTATCAGTGGGAGTGGTAAGCATCAGGTAGCCTATCTACCACGGAAAGAGTGGGTTTTCTCCCATAAATTGTAGTTTATTGGCCGTTTAGACAGTTTTCCATCTCTTTCAACTTGCTGGCTTAAAAGCCTGCATTTGCACTTGTTCCTCACCTTTCCTGTAACTAGTCTAGACCAGGTATAGATTTGCTGTATCCAGGACTCTTTGTAAGCTTCTGAGCCCCCCAAGCCTTTCTGTGTTGGAGGGAAGCCTTCTAGCTTATCAGTGAGAGTGGTAAGCATTAGATAGCCTATTTTCCACAAGAAGAGTGGTTCCAGGCCCAGAAATTGTAGCTACTGGCCGTTTGGGCAGTTTTTTCCCATCTCTTTCAACTTTCTGGTTTAAAAGCCGCACTTGCGCTGTTTCCCATCTTTCCTGTTACTAGCCTAGTCCAGATACAGAGTTGCTGTGTCCAGGACTGTTGGTAAGCTTCTGAGCCCTGCAAGCCTTTCTGTGTTGGAGGGAAGCCTTTTAGCTTATCAATGGGAGTGGTAAGCACTAGGTAGCCTATCTACCACAAGAGGAGTGGTTCTGGCCCAGAAATTGTAGTTTATTGTCCGTTTGGGCAGTTTTTTCCAACTCCCTCAACTTTCTGGTTTTAAAGCCCGTGTTTGCGCTTGATCCCCACCTTTCCTGTAACTAGTCTAGTCCAGGTACAGATTTGCTGTATCCAGGACTGTTTGTAAGCTTCTGAGCCCACCAAGCCTTTGTGTTGGAGTGCAGCCTTCCAGCTTATCAGTGGGAGTGGTAAGTACTGGGTAGCCTGTCTACCAAAGAGGAGTGGTTCTTGGCCCAGGAATTGTAGTTTATTGATCATTCGGAAAGTTGTCTCTCTTTCAACTTTCTGGTTTAAAAGACCACATCTGCACTTGTTTCCCATCTTTCCTGTAACTAACCTACTGGAAAGCACTAGAAAGCCTTAAACTGATACAAGCCGTCTAGCTTAAAAGAGACTTTGGAGTGATTATCAGTTTTCTGTATTTTCTTGCTGTACTTAACTGTTTCCGCCTAAATGCTGATTTTTCCAGCACTTATTGTGATTTAAAAGCTTGTTTTTTTTTCACAAATTGTACTTATTTGACTGCCTACACTTTTAAAAAGTTTTTTGTTTAAATAAATTGTTTAACTGCTGTAGGCTACACACTAAAGTGCGAGAGCCTTTTCTGATCACTTGTAGTCATTTAAAGCTGTTTTAAGTGTACTTTTTACAATTTCTGCCTTATCTTTTCAAAACAAAATTCATGTTTCCCGCCTTTCTAAGCTAGTATAGTCCAGTTTTCAGGCTAGTGCTGAATTCAAGGCTGTTTTACAAGTTTCTGAGTTGCCCATACCTTACTTTTATAGAGGGAAGTTTCTGTGTTCACCTGTGAGAGAGGGGAAGTTTGAGCAGCCATCTGTCCCTGGAGGAGTCGTTCCAGCCCAGAAGTTAGTAGTTTAAAAACCGCGTTTGCATGGTTTTGTGCGCTGGCCAGCACTGGTTAGCTAGGGTTAAATTATTCCCGGCTTCACTAAGTCTCCTCTTCAGTTTTTCACTTAAAACTAGTCTAACTCTCAACCTAAGCACTCAAAAAGCATCCTACAGTCCAGCACTTGCTCAGACCTAATAGCAAGCACTAATATACCCCGACACTTGACTGCCCAGCAGGATAAGGCTCTTTATCCACCCCTCACCAACCAAGCGACTAAGCAGCTCACCCTACTATTCAGGCATGACCAAAGGGCAACTTCAGGTGTACTCTCCAGTCCAGCTGGTGAATCTGGGTATCCTGAGGCAATATTACAAATGCCTCATGTACACAGACAGCCCTCTCCTCCTACCACAAAACACTAACATATGCGAGGGATGCAATTATACAGCCAAACTGGAGACTAAGGTCTCTCCACCCAAGACTGGAACAGACAGTCATGAGGAGAAGGTGAACACTTGCACCACACCTCCAGTCTCGCACAGACATACTAAACCAGCACTGGCAAAAAATACACATAAATACACTAAATCATACTTAGAGGCTTTAAATAAAAACCTGCAAAAGCATCAAAGAGCTCCAAAGCAGACACCCACAAAACCTGCACCTCCTGTCACAAACCAGGCAAAATATAAAACACAAAACCAATGTGCCGCACAGCCCTTAAGGCAAAATAACACACCTAACACACTAGTAATAGGTGACTCAACAGTCAGGCACACTGACACCCCACTCACTAGGCGGGACAAGGAGAAGGTTATTGTTAGCTGCCTATCGGGAGCCAGAATCCGCCACATAACACAAGCACTTGGGTCACTCTAGAACAGGTACAAATATGACTCTGTCATTGTTCATGTTGGTGTGAATGACCTGAGATGTACCTCCCTGGACTACATGAAAAGAGACATGGAAGAGCTCTCTGATCATGTAGTCCAGGTGGGTATGACCCTGACCCTGAGTAGCATCCTGCCCTCACCAAGAATGATACCTCAGTATAAAGAAAAAATGATCAACTTCAACAATTGGCTAAGCTTCTGGTGTCATTCAAAGGGTCCAGTGTCTGTCAGCCTGGGATGACATGCTCGACAAGCCGCGTTGCTTCGCAAGAGATGGCTTGCACCTGTCACCCCTTGGCTTTTGAATACTGGCCAAGGCTCTTGCTGCCCCCATAGTGCCTTTTTTAGGCAAGGCTCAAAATTCAAACCCACCACCGTAAACAACATAAGTAAAAAAATGAGGGTTATGCTACTCAACGCCAGGAGTTTAAATCTCAAAATGCATGCGATCGAAGCACTCCTAAGTATGGAGAACGTCGACATCTGTGCAGTAACTAAAACCTGGTTCAGGGCTCCAGAGAGCACTCCAGCACTACTGGGCTACAACTCATACCACACATTTCGGCCACAGAACACTGACCGAAACACAAAAGGGGTGTATCCATATTCATCAAGGATACTCACACCTCCAGGTTAGTGGCGCAGTATGATACCTCTGAGATCATCCATGTGCAACTAACATCGGGCAAATCTGCAATGCAAATTGTGGCCTGCTACAGATCACCCTCCATGACCCAGGACCACCACTCCACCTTTCTGGAGACACTGGAAAACATGAAGGTCCTACCGAACACCCTGATATTGGGCGATTTCAATTACCCTACCATTAACTGGGAAAACTACTTGAGTACAAACTCCCAGGCTCAGCGCTTCCTGGAATTTATCAACTCAAATGCCCTGGATCAGCTGATAAACTCCCCTACCAGAGGCCACAACATATTGGACCTGGTCATCACCAACATGGGTGACAGGTGTTCCGTACCGGAGGTCATCCCATCACTGGTTAGATCAGACCAAACTAAACTAATCACCCTGGATGTCCACACCCCACCACCACCCCCAACCAAAAAAAAACACAGTGGAAAAACTTTTCTAAAGCAAACTTCACCTTACTTAAGGCATAGGTGGTAAGTTTCACAGCCCACACGCTAAAGGATAACACTGCCCAAGATGCAGAATCCTTTACAATTGCACTCTATGAGCACCTACAAGGATGCATGGATTGTGCCATCCCTAGCATCCCTAGCAAGACCAAGACTCACTCCCCTAAGAGAAGGAAACCAGTCTGGTGGACTCCTGCCATACACAGTTTATACAACAGAAGGAGGAAACTAGTTCAGAAAAAAAGCAAATCCTAAGAAGGAAAGACATCCCTGATCAGTATCAGTAAGAAACTAAGGTCCTTCATAAAATCATCCAAGGCTAACTTCAAAAGAAAAATAGCCAAGGATTCGAAAGATAACCACAAAGCCTTCTTTAGCTATGTCAGGATTATAAGTGGCAACTCGCAGATATGCTCTGAGCTAGTGCAAAATAGCACAAAATATACTGAACCTACTGATATTGCCAACATTCTGGCAGATAGATTCAGTGCAAACTTCACCTCCCTCTCACCTTCAAAAGGGCCCACAACAATACCGGAAAAGTGTAGTGTCCCAGAAATCACAGAAGCACATGTGAAAACAGCCCTTTCAAAAGCCAAAAACACAGCATCAATGGGGCCAGATGGTGTCCCATGCTATGTCTTGCATGAACTACAGAACTAACTAACCCCCCACCTAAACACACTGTTCAACCTCAGCCTCTCCACAGGCTACATGCCCATAGACTGGCACACGGCAACGGTTATTCCACTCCACAAAGGAGTGGCCACAACTGACCTTGGTAACTATCACCCCATAAGCCTGACTAGCCTGGTCTGCAAGGCTATGGAGCGCATCATCATGGAACTCATTAACAAAGACATTGGGAACCTCCAAACACTTGACCCGACCCAGTTTGGCTTTGTTAAGGGCAGATCATGCCTACTAAACCTGGTTGACTTCTTCGAAACAGTCACCAAGGCCATAGATGAGGGAAAGGTGGTTCACACAGCCTACCTTGATCTCACCAAGGCGTTTGACACCATTCACCACTCTGGAATTATAGAAAAACTCACCAGCCTGAACATAAACCCCTACGTCACAAGATGGGTTACCAACTGGCTTACCGACAGAACCCACACGGTAAGAATAGCAGGCTGCAGGTCCGACTCTAAACCAGACACAAGTGGTGTCCCGCAAGGCTCAGTTCTGGGACCCCTACTGTTCGGCATATATTTCTCAGAAGTACGGGCAAACACAGGAGGACTATGGCTAACCAAGTTTGCTGATGACTGCAAACTGGGAGCCATAACTGACTCTCCGGCTGACACGGACATCCTTCAAAATGGCCTTACTGAGACAGACACCTGGTGTCAAAGTCATAAATGCCAAAACATGCATAGAAAAACAAAACACCCATGAATTACCACATAGGCAGCAGCCCCCTTAATACAGAAGAGGTAATAAGAGATCTGGGGACCCAGGTAGATAGTAATCTCTCCTTTGACAATCATATTGCCAAAGTAGTTAGGAAATCCTTCTATGTGGCCCATCTAATTACTAAGGGGTTCACTTCTCGAAAGAAGGAGGTTATAGTGCCCCTCTACTCATCACTCATCAGACCCATCATAGAGTACAATGCCCCATTTGGGATGTACCTCACAAGACACTTCCAACAGCTGGAAAGACCACAAAAGCACCTCACCAAGAGGATTACTGGCCTCAAACATATGTCCTATGCAGTCCGACTGAAAAACTACGGCTGTACTCAGTGGCATATCGCTTACTCAGAGGTGATCTCTGCCTGACTTACAAAGCCATGTCCAACTCAGAATTGATGGACATGCTCCACCTAAAGAAATCCGAGTCACTTCGAGCCATGCACTCTAGTGAGCTAAATCTCACCACAACAATAAATAGAACATGCTGGACGGATAGATTCCTGTCACAGAGACTTCCCATGCTTTGGAACAAAATTCCTAACTACATTAGGGAGAACCCCTCACTAACACTCTTCAACAGAAGCCTTGACGAGTGGATGGGTAACAGAAAATACACCCCTGGGATAACTTCATTGGCTGTGCTTGACAAAGGCTCAGTTAATTAATCAATGGGGCGGCAAAAGCTGACACACTCTGGCTAGGCTTAAAAATGCCCTCGGGCAGATAGCCTAGTACCTACCTATGAACCTATGAACCTATTTGTGACCAGTGTGAAAAATTTCTTCAACCACAGAAAGACCATACTGCCACTTACTCAGCAATGGAAACAGATTAACTGTCACATGGGCTTCTGCATGTAGCATTCCAACCCCTCCTCTAACTATAGGTTGTAGCATTCCAACCCCTCCTTTATCTATAGGTTGTGCTATCACTTTCTATGCTGCCCATGCATAACCCTCTCACCAAAGGAACTTTAAAAGGTCCCTTTATTGCCTTAACCCAGCATACTGATATAATGGATATCACATTTACAACATTTAATAATGGAAAAAGAAACATTTTTAATACACTATCACTTCTCAAAACAGAGAAATATTCTGGAACTAAACTGTTGACATTTTGCTTAACTTTGCTAGGTACAACTGATTCATAGGTTCATATGTGTGTACTTGACTAATGACCACTAGGGTCTTTTTAAGCCAAGCAATGCTTCCCAAATGTTTGCAAGTTCTGTTACCCTTGATAAGTGTAAGAAGGAGCTTGTGATATGATACATTTGTAAGAAGGGGCTATTTACCAGCTACATATTCCATTAGAGACAAAGATACCAAACCAGAGATGAATTCCCTGTTCCTCATGTAAATGTCCAAGTTACACTTCAATTGGGTTATGGAGAGACTCTACTTTACATGGACAGAGTCTATTCCAAAGAAGGGGTAGTCTCTGGGATACATACCTGTCTCACTAGCAGGTCCTATTCATATCACAGACAAGGTTTAAGCATTTAAAATGAGTAATTATGGTGCTGTTGTTTTGTAGATATGTAGGAGTTCTATCAGAGTGGGGTCCAACAATGCCTTATATCCCAACCATATATTTCCCCAAAACAGCCTGCAGGAGACAGAATATAGGGATAGTGCTTTGAGGTGGACCGTGTAGGACATGTTACTTATGCTCTGTATTATTTTAGTGAGGAACTTCTGTTGTAATTGTTGGATGTGCCTGTTTAGATACACACCAAAGGGGGAAATGTACTCAGCAATAGGTCTAATAAATGCTGAATATAGTGGGACAATGACATCCTTTGACCTAGATGCCATACCTTTTTTTATAAGTTGCACAACATAGAATCATTTCCTAACTATTGTAGACATGTAATGGTCAAAGGTTAGATGTCTACTAGTGTTCCCAAGTCCAAGACTTCTGGGTCGACTCTTAGGGGTGTGCTGTCCATATTACAGTTACCAGGGGTAGATGACTTTCCATAGGATGCTATTATGCATTTCTTGGCATTTATTTTTAATCCATGGCTCTGATATTATTTATCCATGTCAGCCCTTCCTTGAGAAATTTAGTGCTGCTGGGGGATTCTATGACTGCTCCTAATTTTCAATTGTCTGCAAATGTGGTCAGCGAGATGCCCTTGACATTGCCCTTCACTCCAGAGAAGTAAATCCCAAAAAGAAGTGGTCCCATGTCTGATTATTGAGGGCCTCTGTTTGTGAATGGCCTCTTTGTAAAGGTGGACTTCCAAGCTCTAACTTCCTGGGTCTTGTCTGTCAGCCAGCTGGCTATCCACTAGGTGACAAAAGAATTTATACCCAAGCTCTTGAGTTTGTCAAAAATGCCTGAGTGAAGCATTGTGTGAACTGTCTTGGCTAGGTGAAGGTAGACAGTGTGAACAGTTTTGCACTCATTCATTGCTTTGGTGACCTGTTTAGAAGAAAAACAAATTTAGTTGCATCCACTGTTTGGAGGTTTCCTATGTCATTATCGATCATTTCTATGATAATAATTTCCATGGCTTTGCATATGAGACCAATGAGACTTATAGGTCTTTAGTTTCCAGGGGTTGTGGTTGGCCCACCTTTGTGCAGAGGGATGACTCTTACTGTTCTCTGTTTGTAAGGGCTCAAAGCCTGTTTGGAGGCTACAGTTAAATAGTGATTCCAGAGAGAGCATTGAGGACTTGTTTCCTAGTAATAGTATTTCCTGAGGGGTGGTTGTGGAGGAGAGAGAGGTAAAGTTAGAGATGAATTTGTCTGCCAGTAGGTTTGCTATATCTTCTGGCTCAGTACTGATGGCTCCATTAACAATGGGCTCTGCACACAATTGTGTATTGCCTTTGAGGTTGCAGATATAGCTAAATAATGCTTTGTGGTTGCCCTCAGCCTAAGATGTCAGATTTACTTCAAACCAGGCTTTGGTAGACTTTATTTGCCCCCTCAGTTGTTTATTTGGTTTGATGAGAGTGCTTGTACCTGCTGGGTGCCACCTCTCCTAATGTTTGTCATTCTTTTCTTCCTTATGTTATATAGCCTACTGATGTTGTGATCCCACCATGGTGGCATGTTTTTTGATTAACTTCTGTACTTATTCCTGGTGGGTACAGCTTCCTCAAAACAATTAACAACATGCTTGTATAGAGTTCCTGTGAACAGTTTCACAACTTTCAGGGTTTATGGTGGCTTGAAAACTTGCCAAGTATCCCATAGTAGAAGTAAATTGGCCTTAGAGTAGTGGCTGAAGATTCCAAGGTTCACTGGGGTTTTGGGTTTTATTCTGTGGTTAGACCTTACCAGAGAGTCTACTGCATTAGGCGGTGTGCAGCACTTTCCCCTATTAGTGAGAACAACAGCAAGTATGTTTGTGCTCCTGGTCTGCATATTCACAATATGGCCCAGGGAGTTTGTATTTATAAAATCCAAAAACAAAGAGTAAAAAAGACACACAGATAACCAACTGGTTAAAAAACACAAAAAGAAAAATCTGGCAAAGCTAGACTTCTAACAGTGTGATAGCATCAGAGGCCTCACGGGATATATGCAAACCACCCTTTAAGGATATCAGCTACCACACTAGCTAGAGGGGTTTGGCTTTAATGGCCTGAAATTGTCCATAAATAGACTTAAAAATGAAAGTAAAAGAAAAAGTCATGGACATTCAGAATTGCCATTTAGGTGAAACACCTGATATCCTTAAAGAGTGATTTGCATATATCCCATGAGGCCTCTGATGCAAGAGGTTTAAGGTATCACACAGTTAGAAGTCTATAAAATCCAGGGAAATCTCTGTTCATAGGTTCATAGGTTGGTACTAGGCTATCGGCCCTAGGGCCTATACAAGCCTAGCCATAATTCCCTGGCTATTTCTTCCAACCCTATTTACTTCCCTGGACCCCTGTCTTGCAGGGTGACTGACATGATCCCCGGGGTGAATTTCCTTTCTCCCATCCAGTCATCATGGTTCCTTTTGAAGAGGGCTAAAGAGGTGCTCTGCTTGACATGTATGGACAGTCTGTTCCAGAGTCTGGGGAGTCTCTGGGTCAGGAACCTATCCCTCCAGCATGTTTTGTTTATTGTGATGACAAGATTTAGATCCCTGGAGCGTGTGGCTCTGAGGGATTGGGATTTCTTTAAGTGTAGCATGTACAACAGCTCTGGGTTTGACATGGCCTTGTATGTTAAGCAGAGATCGCCTCGGAGTAGACGATATGCGACAGAGTATAGCTGGAGTTTTTTAAGGCGGTCAGCATAGGGCATCTGCTTTAGACCTGTGATTCTTTTAGTGAGGTATTTCTGCGGCCTTTCCAGTTGTTGCAGATGTCTTGAGAGGTACATACCAAATGGGACATTGTATTCTATAATGGGTCTAATGAGGGATCAGTACAGTGGGACAATGAACTCCTTTTTTCTGGATGAAAAGCCCTTAGTGATGAGGTGTGCCACATAGAAGGATTGCCTGACTGTTGTGGCAATGTGGTTATTGAAGGTGAGACCACTGTGCACCTGTGTCCCTAAGTCTCTTATCATACTTTTGGTGTTTAGTGTACTGCCACCTATGTGATAATTCACTGGGAACATGTTTTTTCCCAAAGGGGATAACTATACATTTCTTAGCATTGAGCTTGAGCCCATGGCTCTGACACCAAGCATCTCTTTCTGTAAGGCCCTTTTGTAGAGTATCCACATAATTTGGGGATTCAATAATGGCTCCCAGTTTGCAGTCATCTGCGAACTTTGTTAGCCAGACTCTCTTAGTGTTGGTCTTTACTTCAGAGAAGTGGATGCCAAACAAGAGAGGTCTCAGGACTGAACCCTGAGGTACTCCACTTGGTCACTTGTCTGGAGCTGGATTTGGAGTCAGCTACTTTTACAGTGTGGGTTCTTTCAGTAAGCCAGTTGGCAACCCATCGAGTGATGTAGGGATTAATGCCCAGCTTAGTAAGTTTATCTATGATTCCAGAGTGGGGGATGGTATCAAAGGCCTTAGCGAGGTCCAGATAGGCTGTGTGGACTGCCTTACCCTCGTCCACGGCTCTGGAGACTGATTTGAAGAAGTCAATAAGGTTCAGGAGACAAGATTGGCCCTTCATGAACCCAAACTGAGTGGGGTCCAGTGTTTTAAGGTTACCAATGTCTTTGTTTATGAGTTCCATGATAATAAGTTCCATGGCCTTGCAGATCAGGCTCATCAGACTGATGGGGCGGTAGTTCCCAGGATCCAAGGTGGATCCCCCCTTGTGGAGTGGGATAACTGTAGCTGTGCGCCACTCAGTGGGCATGAAGCCTGAGGTGAGGGTATGATTAAACATGGCACTTAGGTGAGGTGCCAGTTAATTTTGTAGTTCATGTAGTACACAGCCTGGGATGTCATCTGGTCCCATGGATGCTGTATTCTTAGCTTTGGAGAGTGCGTTTTTTACCTGTGTGGCCGTTATTACCGGAATTTGGCAATCTTCCAGTACTGAGATGGGCCATTTAGGGGTTGAGAGGGGGGTGAAGTTGGCACTGAATCGATCTGCCAGGATATTGGCAATATCCTTGGGATCAGCATGTTTAATGCCATTCTGTTGTAGCTCAGAGCAGATCTGAGCATTGCCATTTAGATTCTTGATATAGTTATAGAATGCCTTGTGGTTGTCTTTGGAATCTTTGGCAATTTTATTTTCATAACTAGCTTTTGAGGATTTTATGAGGGATCTCAGCTTCTTATTGAGGCTGGTAAGGGAGTTTTTTGCATCCTGGGATTTTTCTGCAACAGTTTGGCTTCCTGCATATTTGGTGTTGCATAGCATTTCTAGTTCATACCCAACACAAAAAACAGCCAGTAATGTAAGCAACTCCAGTGTACTTCAATACTTCAACTCAAAAAATATAAAATCAATACAAAGTCACTGGAACCATGAATTGCTCAATAAAAAAGCTTTATTCAAACTTAGTACTGCTAGTAAAAACTTTTGTCTCATAAGGCTTCCTCAGGCAAAGTAAAACAAACAACACAAGTAACCCATTTAAATAGTATCTCAGTCACATGATAGCATCTTCAATTAGATTTGTTTATGCAACTCTTTCAGCATAGGTTTTAAAGAGACACCACTATTTAAACCTGGTAAAATGTGAGCCCTAAGGCAGAAAATCCAATCCAACTCCTCTACCTCTGTTCTATCAATAATATTCCCTCCTTGAATTGTGTCATTACCTCCCAAGACATCTACAGTACCTCACAAGACATCTGCAGTACCTCACAAGACATTTACAACAACTGGAAAGGCCACAGAAATACCTCACAAAGAGGATTACTGGCCTCAAACACCGACTCAAAAAACTACAGCTTTACTCCATCGCATATCGCCTACTCAGAGGCGATCTCTACCTAACATACAAAGCTATGTCAAACCCAGAGCTGTTGGACATGCCCCACTTAAAGAAATCCCAATCCCTCTGAGCTACATGCTCTAGGGACCTAAACCTTGTCACCACAATAAATAGAACATGCTGGTGGGATAGATTCCTGTCCCAGAGACTTCCCATACTCTGGAACAGACTACCTATCTATGTCAAACAGAGCTCCTCATTAGCACTCTTCAAGAAAAATCTTGATGATTGGATGGGTAATAGGAAATTCACCCCGGGGATCACTTCTGTGGTTCTGCTTGACAGGGGCACAGGAAAATAAATTTTCTTGGGTGGCGAAAGCCAGGGTACCTTTTTGGCTAGGCTTGTATAGGCCCTAGGGCCAATAGCCTAGTACCTACCTATGAACCTATGAACCTTAAGAATAGAAAATGTAAAGGTATGATTTACTCCTTTCTCTTTCATATGTTTATATAAAGCATTAGTTAACACCTCTCGTCTTATTTTAGATAGATGGCTGGAAATGTGCTCTTTAAACTTCTGATTTGTTTTTCCTATACAGTATGCTTGACATACCTTACATACAGCTAAGCAGACTAATGTGCTTCACAGTTACCATATGCCATTTGTTTAACTTCATTTCCTGCCACTGGATGTGTAAAAACCTTACTCACATCTATAAAACTGCAAAAAACTACACCTGCCACATTTAGATGTACCTCTTCTTTTTGAGTGCATACATTCATTCACTCATGTTTGTTCTTTGTAACACATTTGTTTTAGATTGCGGCTTTTCTTATACCCAAAATTAGTTTTTTCAGTGATTATAGCACTTGGCTCAGGTACATCATATAAGATTGTGCCAGTATTTGTTAACTATTTGCTCTATACTTCTAGTGTTCTTATTAGAAATCAAGGTCTAATTCTGTTGTGTTCACTCTTTGTAACTGCTTCCTGTCCTGTTTCCATAAAAAAAAAATCAGTTTGGCAGTGGTTGCCCTATGTTTCATAATCTCATCACAGATGTTAGTCACTTTTTTCTTATCATAACCTCTCTTCACAAAATCTGAAATAATATTCTCTAATTGTATGTCCATATTACCATCATCTGTATTCGGTTTCACGACCCTTAGAAGTTGGGCCTTCACTATATTTTCAAACATAAATTGCAGATGCATACCATGTTGATGCAAGTATGCATTCCTTTCTGCAGGTTTTCTATAAAGCTGAGTGCCTAAGGTCCCATTCCTGTCTTTAAAATAGTTATATCTAAAAAATCCAAATTCTCTGTTGATAAAGTTTTCTTAAATGTTAAAGATGAACTAGCAGTGGAAAGGTAATCATAGAACTTATTAAAACTAAATTCTTCCCCTTTCCAAAAAAAGTCATCTACAAACCTGAGGTAAAACGCAACATTTCTTGCCAGACTATTTTCTGTAGATAGCACAAACTTTCATTCCCAAATAAACATTACTATGTTTGCAGAGTAGGTTGTAAGTGCCCACTCTAAGGCCAAAAACACAGTATCTATGGAACCTGATAACATCCCAGGCTGCATCCTACATGGGCTCCAACATGAATTAGCAACACTACTGGGTACTCTTTTTCAAACATAATCTAAGCACTGGCTTCGTACCAGCTAAATGGAAAACAGCCACATTTATTCCCTTCCACAAAGGTGGTGCTTCCACTGACCCCAGGAACTACAGATCTATTAGCCTGCTTTAGCCTTATCTACAAGGCCATGGAGCAAATCATCATGGACCTTATCAACAAAGATAAAGGCAATCTCCAAACACTTGACCCTACTTAGCTTGGATTTGTCAAAGGGAGATCATGCCTGTTAAATCTGGTGGACTTCTTTGAGACAGTTACCAAGGCCCTGGATGAAGGGAAATCTGTGCATACAGCCTACTTGGACTTAGCCAAGGCATTTGAAACTGTCCTCCACTCAGGCAACATTGACAAAGTCACCCAGCTAGGCATCAACCTTTATATTGTTAGATGTGTCACTAAGTGGCTCATTGATAGAAGTCATAGTCAAAATAGGGGAATCCACATCCAACAGCAGACCTGTAACCAGTGGTGTTCCACAGGGATCAGTCCTAGGACCGCTAATGTTTGGAATCTATTTCTCCAAAGTACAAGCAAAAACTAAAGGTCTGTGGCTGACAAAGTTTGCTGATGAGTGCAAACTGGGAGCAGTCATAGAATCTCCAAATTATGTCAACATCCTACAAGAGGGTCTTACACAAACAAATGATTGGTACCAAAGTCTTGGCCTTAAACTCAATACAAAAAAAAAAGTATTATCATCCTTTTTGGGAAGAGTGATGTTCCTGCTACCATATTAATAGCAACACCTTAAGTAAGTATACACTCAGTGGTGAGATACCTGGGTACACAGGTTGACAGCAACCTTACCTTTGACCACCATGTCTCCACAGTGTTAAGAATGGCATTCTATATTACTCATCTCATAAGTAAGGGCATTGCATCCAGAAAAAAAGAAGTCATAACCTCCCTGTACTCTTCCCCCATCAGGCTAATAATTGAGTACAACACCCCTTTTGGCATGTACCTTTCCAAGCACCTGCAGCAATTGAAGAAACCACAAAGTTTCCTCACAAGGAAAATTCAAGGTCTTCAGCATCTGTCCTACTGGAGTCATCTGAAATCACTGTCACTTTATTCTGTTTCATACAGACTACCCAGAGGTGATCCTGCTTTATTGGAAATGCTGCATTTATGTAAGTAAGTGGTGCACGGTTTACTCTGTAAAGACCTTAACCTGGTATGTGACATTAATAAAACCTGCTGGAGGGACAGATTTATCTCCCAGAGGTTACCACACCTTTGGAACAGACTCCCACTTCATGTCAAGCACAGCGCATCTTTGGTCCTCTTCAAACGCAATTTGGACAATTGGATGGATGACAATAATTCACCTTAGGGGTTCCATCTGTGCCCCTCTTGGACAGGGGCAATAGGTACTGATTAGGGTAAGAACTTGGCTAAGCTTGTAATGGCCTATTAACGTCCTATGATACTGTGATCCTATACAGTAGAGGTAGATGTCAAATATCCATATCAAATATTAATGTCTATAGCTTCTGCACTCATTACACTGGCTGTAAATTCTGTACTCAGAATGGCAAATCTTACTGTCTCCAACAACAGTGCTGATAATTATATCTGTAGCTTCTGCACTCATATTCCTTTCCTCCTGAATAATATAATTAATATTCTGGAATGCTGGTTATTTGACTTGACTTCTGCATGCACTCCTGAGTGTCTGTGTCAAACTTCTGAGGACTGCACTGCAATGACTTTCTTTTGCGTATCAGTCCAAATGAACTAAATGAGTCTGAAGTACCTCCTAATAATACCAAAACCCTGTAAATTTCTACATTTCTCTTTAACGTCAGTTCCTAAGCCTCATCCTGCCTAAACAAGATCTTTTTTGTACTCAAAGTACTGTATATTCTGTTAGCACATTTTATTATACTCAAAGTACTGTATATTCTGTTAGCACATTTTATTGTACTCAAAGTACTGCATATTCTGGTAGCACATTTTATTCTCATCAGTATTCATGACTGAAGGTTATTTTCACTGACTGAAAGTGTTTTACTATATGCAAACTATTAAGGCTTGTTTTAATATGGCTGCATTTCTGGACTTATGCAAAAAGAATACTGTATTTCTGTCTAAGAAACTATGTTTAAATAATACCTGATAATACAATGATCTTTTGTACATTAGAGTACAGCACTTAGGTGGACAAACAGAAAAGGAAATGAAACGTGAACCACATCTAATTATAGAAATAGTTGCAACCTTAATACTATTATTTATGCAAGTTTAAAGCAAATTTCTAATCAGCAATATGCATCTGTAAATCTCCTTTACAGTGTTACTGAGTTCCAATTTATGTCTGTTATTATTTTTATTTATTTATTTTTATTTTACATTTGTTGACCGGGATAGTCCGACTGGATGCATATCCATTTTCAGCAGAGGCCCGGGAAGAAAAGCTCCAAGGGTAAGCAGATACAGCATTACATAATACCAGCTTTACATATTACAAACAGACTATTTACAGAGATTACATAAGTAAGCAAGTTAAACAAGTTCCACAGGTTACAATTAATCCTGAGCACAAATCAGGATTAAATTAAATTACACAGTAAAATGGTTAACAGATTTTTACACATTCTAGAGAGAGTTAGCCAGGCTTGATACACTGACATACCCAGTTAAGTGACAAATGTTGTTTGAGTCTAGTTTTAAATTGACCTAAGGTGGAAAGTAAGGTAATATCAGCTGGAAGAGAGTTCCAGGATCTACTTACAGAGTTTGCAAAGAAAGAGTCACCGGCTGTGTTATTAATTTTGCTAGTCTGAATTAGTAGTTTGTTAGAGGATCTAAGCGGTCTAGGATTGTTATAGGGGGTGATAATATTTTTAAGTGCAGGAGTATTGTCCGGATTATAGAGGATTTTATAGGCCATAATCAGTTAGTTATACTGGATTAGGCTGGGTAGTTCAAGCCATCCAAGCTGATTTAGATTGATGCAATGATGTGTCCTAAAAGGCAGCCCAGTGGCAAACCTGGCAATGTGGTTGTAGCAAATTGAGAGTTTAAGGACAGTCTTGTTTAAATTCAAGAGTAGAGGGGATGCATACAGAAGGGTTGAAAGAAGGTGAGAGCGAGCTATGGCAATTTTAGCTGGAGAGGTTAGGAAGGCTTTTATTCTGTAAAGTGACCCTAGTTTTTTATTGATGGTTTTGATAGTTTGGTTAACATATAGGTCAAATTTTAGATTATTGTCTATGATGACACCTAATAGCTTTGTAAAGGGGTCAGGGGAGATTATTGTGCCATCATTTGATTTTATGGTAAAGGTGAAAGCGGTAGACCTATGTGTTGGTGAAAATAACAGCATTTTAGTTTTTTTGGGGATTTAGGGTCAGACAATGTTCAGAAAGCCAGTTTTCTATTGTATTAAAGGTGGTCTGGGTAGCTGACCATAACTCTACTGGAGATGTGGCTGAGCAAATCAGAGTAGAGTCATCAGCATATTGGATACAGCTGACTTTTGGGATGACAGTATAAAGGTCGTTAATGAAGATGGAGAACAGCAAGGGCCCTAGTATAGAGCCTTGTGGTACTCCAAGGGTGTTAGGTAGAAGGTTAGAGAGTTTGCTCTGCCAGAGGACAGCCTGCTGTCGACCATTCAGGTAGGATTGAAACCATTGAAGGGCTCCAGTATCTAGACAGAATGTTTGCAGGATGTGGATTAAAAGTTGGTGATCAACCATATCGAATGCCTTGGAAAGATCCAAGAAGAGGGCTGAGGATATATAATTATTGTTGTGATTATGGTTTATGGTGTTGGTAAAGGCTAGGAGGGCTGAAGTAGTGCTGTGATGAGGACGGAAGCCATGCTGAATGTCTGCCATAAGGTGATTCTGGATTAGGTGGTGCATGAGTTGTCTATGAATACATTTTTCCATAATCTTTGTAAGTGGAGAGAGTATAGCTATTGGCCTATAATTGGAGAATTCAGTAGAGCTGCCTCCTTTGTGAAGTGGGATTGCATAGGATATTTTCCAGATGGTGGGAATTTTAGCTTCTACTATGGTTCGATTGATTAGTATTGAGACGGGGTAAGCAATAGCATCAGCTGATTTTTCTAGGTACTCGGCAGGGAGTTGATCAGCAAAAAGTGTAGTGGGTTTTAATTTTTTGATCAAGGTACGGATAAGTGAAGTGGCGACTGGTTGGAAGCTGAACGCGAGTAGGTTTCTAGGGGTGCTACTTTCAGGACCAGGGGAGCTAGGAGGTAGTCGGCTAGCTAGGGCTTGAATTGTCTCAGTAAAGAATTGGTTAAAATTATCAGAAACATCTTCAGGGGTTTTATTAATAGTAGCAGCAGGGATTGGGGTTGAAGTTTGTCCAGGATGTAGTAGATTATTTAAACCTGCCCAAAACTTCTAAGGGTTATTTTGATTTACTGTCTGTAAATTACAGTAGTATTGTTTTTTGTCTTGTAAAATTGATTTTTTGGTTTTGTTCCTGGATTGCTTGTATTTAATGTGATCTTGAGGGTCTTTAGAAGAATGCCATAAAGCACATGCTTTGTTTCTAAGGGAAATTTTGAGTTTAGACTGTTTAGAAAGCCATTGCACAGTTTTTGTCTTGGTTCCCTTTGAACAAACAGGTGCATGCAAATCAAGGATCTCAAGGAATTTGTTGTTAAAGTATGCTTCCTCTAAGGGGAGGTGTTTTAGAATAGACCAATTATATGAGTTTAGTTCTTGTTGGAATTTGGCAGGGTCAAAGTTTTTATTGTTTCTAACCTTTCTGGGTAAGGGTTGCTGTGGATTAATGGTTTTGTGCTTAATTACATATGTGAGAAGGTGATCGCTTAAGCCATCAAGGAGGGTACCAGAGGTGTACAGTTGGGGGTGACTTTTTATGAGTACCCAGTCAAGTATACATTCTTTTTGGTTGGGTTTACCTATCCTGGTAGGGGTAGATATAATTTGTGTAAATGCATGCAGGTTAATATGGGTGATTGGGGATTCTGAGGAACAGGTGCCCCAGTCTATGTTAAAGTCTCCAAGTAGTAGGGTTTCTTGGGGGTAGTGATATGATAGTCAGTGCAGGATATCTTCAAATGTAGATATATTGTTACCTGGGGGAATGTACATACAGATGATATTAATGCATTTATTTTTATTAAGTTGCAATTTGGTGCCATACAATTTCAAATCAATCTGAACAGTGGCGGCTGGTGACTTCAAATCAAAGTGGGGCTGCAGGAGACAGTGGAATGGGTGGGGCCAATGGAAGGGGTGTGGTCAGCTAAAAGGGGTTGGGGCTATGGTGGTGCAGTGGGATCAATGCTGGACATGCTTACTAATTTACATGAAATAAATGCTCAGTCACTATGGCGCATGCTGAATACTCTACGTAGCACACATTGTTACATGTATATACAGGTAGGTTTGAAGACTTACCTCTGCGGCATGCTGCAAACAGTACTTCGTACTCTGTTTCTGCACCTGATGAGAAGCTGTGGTCTGGTCTGGAACACATCAGGTCATATTGTATTTCTTTTTTCCATTTTTCATGGAGGCTCAAAAGGGGCAGTTTAAAGTTTCCCAAGCAAAAACTATTCATGTGACCCCAGCTGGTTCCAAATAAGTGCTTGTAGTCTTCTCTTTTGGCTGTTCCCGTTAGGGGTTGCCATAGTGGATCATGTGTTTCCATTTCTTCCTGTCCTCTGCATCTTGCTCAGTCACACCAGCCACCTGCATGTCCTCTCTCACCACATCCATAAACCTTATCTGAGGCCTTCCTCTTCTTTTTCCCTGGCAGCTCCATCCTTAGCATCCTTTTCCCAATATACCCAGCATCCCTCATCACATGTCCAAATCAACACAATCTCACCTTTGAGCATGCCTTCCCCCTCTTCTCCTTTGGCCAGCAGTAGCCCAATTTCTGCCAGCACTCTGTTGGCTAACAGTACTGGTGGCAGTCATTGTTAACCCGAGCCTCGACCAATCTGGTATGGAAATCTGTATTGTTGCCTGCATATGTCATTTGGCAGATATATGAGTCTATATATATATATATATATATATATATATATATATATATATATATATATATTCATATCTAGCTGGATATGGATTCCCCCACTCTAACAACATGTGTCCTATTCATGAGCTATCTGACTATCCATCTGGTGACAGAGGTTTTTGCCCAATTTTGTGAATTCATCTATAATACTGAAGTAGGGTATTGTGTCAAATGCCTTGGTCAGGTCAACCCTTACATATTCTTATGAAATCAAAGAATACATTTTCCATAAGCACTAATCATAGCATTTACATACAATCAAGCATGCATAGACGTGAATGAAATAAATCATGAGAGCTGCACCTAGTCACATGTACTTGTCCAGCCTCTACCCATTCTATGCTTTGTATCATTATTTCTTGTCTACTCTTGTTTTGTGCACACTCAATACTCTGTGGATTTCTTCAGTGCCATGTAACTTGCCCTCAACTAAACACCTTAAAGTGGCTCTGACTCCTGCCTCCTTCCTCGATTCCAGATGTGAACACAAAATTTCAGAACAAGCTTTGCCATTGTCTCTATGACAAGGGAGAATAACATCTACATCTCCAAGGTCTATTCACTAGGTAGTGTTACCCTGGTTTTACCATCACACTTCTTTTGGATAAAGTAACTATTGTTACTCACCTATGTATTTAATTAATAGATTGTATACCTTATTCCTCAGTTATTAATTACGAGTACAGGACCGGTCTAAAGGCCATCCTTTGCCATTTTAAAAGAAGTCCAAAGGTATGAAAAAGTATAATAGTCCCAAAAGTCATGCTACAGGATTACATTTAATTAAAAAACTTGCACAGGGAACACAAAAATCACTGAAATAAATGCATTTGGTTAATAACTTTCATCCCAAAATTAAAGACTTCAACAAGACACCAAAAAAAAAAATGTAACCACATTACCTGACCACCCACAGAACCAATTACTGTTAATAAAATGCAATCTTTAAAATCTGTCATTACAGACTGTTTAAATGTCATTAAAGATATATTTAGGCAAACATTTGTGTGTTTTCAACATGCGCTAGATGATCTAAAATTTTTTAGAACTGTAATTATAAAAAATAGCAATGAAGACAAATATAGTCACACAGATATTGCATATTTCTGCTTGAAATAATGTGATTTTTCAGATTTATGCTTCATAATTCTTCCTATATTGACTTCTTCATTTGAACAGTAACCTAACCTGTATCCAATAAATATCTGTTTCCATTTTAACTCTTTAGGTTCTAAGATGATATCAGTGCCTGCCTTACAGCATGCTATATCCACACAAGGAACTTCATAAAACATGGTCGACAACAACTGACCTATTCTTTATTTCCAAGTCTTGGAATAATGCTATTATGAAATATAAAATGTAATGCAGATAATTTTCCCAGCCTTCCTGATTTAGTCCCAAAATCCCAGAACTTGTCTGCTCTGTCCCGTGATGTCCCCTTTCCAAGCTTGTTCTGGGTCATGGACAGTTTTAAAGCAGCACTTGCTCTCTGATCCCAAGCCACATCCTTTGCAGTTTCCTCCTCTCTGATTTTTTTCAATTTAAGTATTAACTGCCTGTATCATCTTTTCTTTTTGTAAAATGTCAGTTCAACACCTTATAGTTCAAAAGCCTTACACAGAGATTAAGCTATGCAGAGTTAGTACTGTTCAAAGCTTTCTTTCAGTCTTCATGCTCTTAGTTTCTGTCAGCTGTGCTCCCGTTTACTCATGTGTGCTAACCCTAACCCCAGTGCTGTCCTTAACCCCAACCCACAACCCTTCACATTACCTTACCAAAACCCCTTTCCCTAACAGTACCAGTATTCAAGACCACCTCACCTCACACACTGACACACACACACACACACACACACACACACACACACACACACACACACACACACACGCACGCACGCACACACACACACACACACACACACACACCACTGAATCTGTCCCCTTACTAGCCCTTTTTTCTATCCATAACTTGCAAAACTCCCACAGGAACAGTTGAGCCAACATTCCTCATCTCCCGATGTCAACAAATGTATCTTTCATTTAAATGGCAATATTCTCTGCCAACAAGATGTGCATTCAACAAGGTATATTGTATATGTACAGTGTGTAGGTTAGGTGTGTATCATAGCTGTCACTTGTTCCTGATTTGACACAATATCCCCGGTTTTCCTCGTATGTACGGTCTCTTCCTTTTTTTTGCCAAACCTTTGCGAACTGCAGTCCCTAGACAACGACATTTTGAGTTTCTGAGTTCAGACTTCATATCCTTCAGACATTCATGCTAATGCAAAGCCTGTTATTCTAGCATTTTTCTTAGTTTATAACACCAGTATTTAAAATCAGTCGCTGTGCCATTGCCCCTTATTTATGGCTTTGAGCGGAGATTGAAATTTTAATTTGTAATTGGTATGCATTTCTTCTTGTGTGTTTATATTCAGCTTTTCTTTCTTTTTTTTTTTCAAAAAGTATAGAGTGCAATTTTTTTCTAGGCAAAGGCATATTTTGCTTTAGTGGACTTTTGCATTCCCTTAAAATAGGTCACTTTGATCAGATTCAGAAAATCCTGAGTTGAACCACAAGGGCAGTTTGCTACTTATTATGAGATGCTGATGACTTTTTACCTTGCTACCTGCATATACTAGTTGTGCTAAATAGTAACTAAACATAAAGAAAGAAAAAAGGAACAGTAAAGCAGCAATTACTATTACTCAGTTTATGTGTAATATAATGTAAAAAAAATTAGAACTGGGGAAAGGCTTATAAATTCAGTGTTTGTACTGACTGAGAGTTATTGCCAAGCTTCAACACTACACTATCAACACAATCTGCAGACAGTGATTCAGAAAGGCAGCTCTGAACAGACCGGGTGACCGGCTCTCATCAATAGTTAATAGAAGACTACTAGGACACACTAAGTGACAAGCACAAGTCTCAAACAACAAATTGCTACAGTCATCCCCCTTGCTTAGTATGATCCTTCCCTGAGACCTGATGTTGCTGGTGTTATATCAGGCAGAGTACTTGAAACAGGGCCTAGCCTTAGGTAAACGTTTGCTTTATTTTAAAAAAAGTTGATGTGAAACTCAGTGCAGCCAGACAAAGAAAATATAGCAATAAGCAATCCCATCCTATTGTTTTCCATCCATACAGTGTGTAATTTGTATACAATACATACATAGTAACCTAAACAGCATCAGAAGTAATCTCCATGTGAAGGTCTGACCTAAACAGCGTGAGAAGAAATATCCATGTGAAGACAAGCCAACAGCTCAGCAGTGTTGATCTGGGGACTTTTAGTTTTATTTTTGGAGGACAAGTAGGTCATTTAGGCTCTAACTACACAGTTAATCTGATTCTGTCCTGACCACACAGCAAATCGGCAATACAATATTTTACTTTTACTGTGAGTGCTGACATCATCTGATCTAGATAGTGCAGATTTAGTTTTACTGCTGCCACGTTCGAGTACTGTAAAAAAAATTACATTGCATCTGTACACAGAGCCGAGTTCAGCACCTACCTGAATTTAATAGCTTTTACTTCTGTAAAAAGTGACTGTCAGAGCCGAGTGTCCATCTTCTTTCTTCTTCTTCTTCTTCTCTGTGACTCAAGCCAGCCGCAAGGCCAAGGGCAGAACAAGCAAGCAGAAAAAAAAAACAAAGATAAGGAAGGAACTTCAAGTAGTTGTTAGTCAACTTCTTTCACCAATGATAATCCATAGGATCATAGTATTAGCAGTAGCAGCACAAGAATTCCAACTTTAGTACTGTGCTACAGACTACTACTGATCGTTTCCCACTCTCTTTTTTGAGAAGAGAGTGAGAACCAATCAGTAGCACTCCAGCCGTCCACATCACGTACGTGACTGCGGACATGGCAGTCCGGAAACCCCTTCTTCTTACTGTGCGGTTAAAAATCCCATAGATGTCTGGGCATCACACTGATGCCTTCTCTCATATCCAGACTGCCTGTAAAGCAGTCTAGAGTTGCAGAAATGGACTAGTTTGCTACTTTAAATAAATAAATGAAAACCCGGAACTCGCTGAGCATGCGCAGTTCGAGTTCGGTGACTTTGCGAGTCAGTCAACAAACAAAATATTTTTGGTTATAAATTTTTATACATGTTTTGTTTTTTTATTTAAGAATCTTTTTTTTGCTGGGAGGGGTGCAATCCTGCAGTCCGATGGCACGAGCCGTCACTGAATCTAAACCATTTTCAGTTTTGCTGGTAAAACAATAATGTTTTAAATATCATTATACAAGAAAGTAACTAGAGTCTCTTTCTTATTAAACCCAAAGACTGATTTGCACAGACAAAAAAATTTAAGTGTCAGCCTTCACATTTTTTGCTGATGGCTTGAAAAAAAGCAACTTGTGTGCTTAAGCCATGGAAATGTTACAATTGCAATTCTGGATTGTACAGGTCGCTGTTGTTTACCTAAGCTCTTGTGACAAAGTTTAGACATAAAATGGTGCTCAACTTCATGCAGTTATTTCCATTAGTTTAGTAATAACTTCACACACAGATGTTTCCAGCCCAACTGTTGAGTCTCATGTTTCTGGGACTCAGACAAACTGTAGATTATTTTTCTGGTCCTTAACACCAAGTCATTCATGCTTTGATCTTCTTTCTTACACAGAACTTTTAATTTTAGCACCACATTTTTATCAAGTGGGTTTTCTTGAGAATGAACCAAATTGCAAACTTGTGCAAATTTTTAGGAGGGTAGCATAAATATCTTCTAAATGATCCAACATAAGGCACCATTCCAAAAATCTACACGAAGATGTTTGTAAGTTATCCAGATTTGGAGCTAATAGTAGCAACTTTTCTATTTTATCAGTTGATAGCTTTATTCTCTTAATAAACAAACACCAAAGAGGTTTGGGTACCACATTTAGGTTCATAGGTTGGTAGTAAAATATCGGCCCTAGGGCCTATACAAGCCTAGCCATAACAATTCACTGGCTATTTCTTCCCACACTATTTACTTCCCTGGACCCCTGTCTAGCAGAGAGACTGACGTGATCCCTGGGGTGAATTTCCTATCTCCCATCCAATCATCAAGGTTCCGTTTGAAGAGGGCCAAAGAGGCGCTCTGCTTGACATGTATGGGCAGTCTGTTGCAGAGTCTGGGGAGTCTCTGGGTCAGGAACCTATCCCTCCAGCATGTTTTGTTCATTGTGATGACAGGGTTTAGATCCCTACCATGTGTGGCTCTGAGGGATTGGGATTTCTTTAAGTGTAGCATGTCCAACAGCTCTGGGTTTGACATGGCCTTGTATGTTAAGCAGAGATCGCCTCTGAGTAGACGATATGCGACAGAGTATAGCTGGACTTTTTTTAGATGGTCAGCACAGGGCATCTGCTTTAGGCCTGTGATTCTTTTAGTGAGAAATTTCTGCGGCCTTTCCAGTTGTTGCAGATGTTTTGAGAGGTATATACCAAATGGGGCATTGAATTCTATAATGGGTCTAATGAGGGATGAGTACAGTGGGACAATGACCTCCTTTTACCTGGATAAAAAGCCCTTAGTGATGAGGTGTGCCCCATAGAAGGATTTCCTGACTATTGTGGTGATGTGGTTATCTAAGGTGAGACCACTGCCTACCTGTGTCCCTAAGTCTCTTATCACACTTTCGGTGTTTAGTGTACTGTCACCTATGTGGTAATTCATGGGTACATGTTTTTTCTCAAAAGGGATAACTATAAATTTCTTGGCATTGAGCTTGAGCCCATGGCTCTGGCACCAAGCATCTGTTTCTGTCAGGCCCTTTTGTAGAATATCCACATAATTTGGGGATTCAGTAATGGCTCCCAGTTTGCAGTCATATGTGAAATTTGTTAGCCAGAGTCCCTTAGTGTTGGCCTGGACTTCACAGATGTAGATGCCAAACAAGAGTGGTCCCAGGACTGAACCCTGAGGTACTCCACTTGTTACTTGTCTGGAGCTGGATTTGGAGTCGGCTACTTTTACAGTGTGGATTCTGTTAGTAAGCCAGCTGGCAACCCATCGAGTAATGTAGGTATTTATGCCAAGCTTAGTAAGTTTATCTATGATTCCAGAGTGGGGGATGGTGTTGAAGGCCTTGGCAAGGTCCAGATAGGCTGTGTGGACCACCTTACCCTCGTCCATGGCTCTGGAGACTGATTCAAAGAAGTCAGTCAGGTTCAGGAGACAAGATCGGCCTTTCACAAACCCAAACTGGGTGGGGTCCAATGTTTGAAGGTTGCCAATGTCTTTGTTTATAGACTCCATGATAGTACGTTCCATGGTCTTGCAGATCAGGCTCGTCAGACTGATGGGGCAGTAGTTCCCGGGATCCAAGGTGGATTCCCCCCTTGTGGAGTGGGATAACTGTAGCTGTGCACCACTCAGTGAACACAAAGCTTGAGCTAAGGTTAAAAATAAGTTTCTAGTTTTATCCTTTAAGCCGCTGCGATAGGGAGAAATCTCCTTATCTGTAAGTCTTCTACATGCAGATCATGTTCTCTATGGTCTTTGCATCTATAGAGTTCACCTTGCACAAGTTCTGAATTTTCCAGTAGACTATTCCATCCATCTGCACTGCTGAATACCCTTTGATTCCTATATCAACTCCTTACTGAAGTTGTTTCTGGAGTGCAGCACAGTTTTTATATCCTTTACAAAACTCAATTTCTTCCTACCTTGTTGTTGCTTCAAGTAATAAAAGGAAACAGTGAACCCTTTGGTGATGCCAAAGCACCTGTGCAACTCTGGGAAGTCTGAGCTGAAATAACCATTCAAGTGCTGTTGCAGGCTTCATGACTAGATGTGCCTGTTTTGTGATCAGCACATAAATCCAATAAAAGACAGTGCATTAGTCAACCAGATTGGTCTTTCAAAAGTCATACATCTTATAAAAAAGAAACCTCTGCTCCTCTCTACATAGGGGCTGTGTCCACACACTCTAAGTGTTTATATATACAATTATATAGAATTATAAATGCATTACTGTGGTATCTCAGAGAAAGCCAAATCCCTACCATACTTCGATCTTGATTTTTGATGGCAAAATCCAAGAAATGCACTCTAACGTTTCATACTAGAGTGTTTAACCCTTCAGTGTTGTTCATAATTCTGGCACCCATTATTGTGGAGCACAGAAATGGAGCCCTCTATAGAAGCTAAACTATGGAAAACTTACAGAGCAGAGAAGATGAATCCTTAAGGTCAGACTGAGGGGATCATATAGACAAAGTGAGAGAGCAACTTTTAACTTATATTGCTTCTTAAACTTGTCCAGTGGGATGTGTTGCAGTTTAAGATGTGCAGGTAAAGATGCACAATCCGTATCTCTAACAGCTTCATTAAGGCCAATAATGCTATCCTACTGATAAGTGCTCTCAGGGGCTGCAGTTGCCATAGAAAGAATAGCCAAACTATCCCCACAATGGAGGAATGAACTCCATGGTGCAAAAACAGCACTACAGGTCTGAATGAGTTAATGGTTCCAGTTATTGTGTTTAACTGGTTTCCCTACCACTCAGTATCTTTAATGCTTTCTGTAGTCTCACTCTGTGATCTGTATTACTATAGTTATTCATTTCAAGTAGGTCAAGTGTATCTAGGTCTTTCCTTAGATTCTTGCCTTCTTAGATGAGAATTTCTTCTTTGAGCTGTGTTTCCTGCTATTTCTACTTCGCATAATCCTATCTAGTTTACATTCCAACTCTGTTGCATAAAAGAGAACATTTATAGCTAAAACTTATCACAAAAAGTGCTTTCATAGGTTTTCAACCTACTGTTGGTTGTCTGATAACTGTCTATAGTGCTGTTGTCTTTAAACCTTTTATTGCACATAATGCATTTTAAGGTTTTCTACGCCCGTTTAATTTTGGTAAGTTTTTATTTTTTTTAAATACCGTGACAGGAATCGACAACATTCCCACATAACAGCATAACTAATGCTCATAAAGTCAGAGTTTTTTCAGTCTTTTAGTGTTTGATGTTGGATTGCTCCCTCCAGCAGTGATGTACACAGAACTGCTTCTTCCTGTAGTTTATACTGGGTTACCTGTATTGGTAGCATATTTACTATTTATACATCCTTATTCCGCATGGCTCTAGTTTTTGATTGCGTCTTGATATTTTACACGTTTGTCTCTTTCAGTACATTGGATGCTGTAAGTCACTGAGTATGTCAGTTTTACTGATCAATGCTGGTTTTGTTGTTTTCTCTTGAGATTTTATATCTGGTTTACTTCTGCCCACATTAGACATACTGGTGTATTACCATGTCACTGAAACATATACTATTGCAACATGCGACACTGCCTCGTGTGGATCCTCTGATGTTTTTATTAGGTCACCCTCCTGCACAATATTCTTCACAAATGCTACATTTAAAGGGTTTCTGTCTTTTTAATTTCTCCAAGTCTTTTGGGTTTCTAATGCCATGATGGGAATGGACTCCATTCCTAAGTTAAAGTATGATTAAAGTTCATGAAATTAGTATTGTTTCAATCTCTGATGTCAGCCAGAAGTGCTCTTTGCAGCACCGTCAATATGTCCAGTAATGATTCCTTCTGCAATTCGTACGGAGTCACATGGATTGGTAACATATCTAAATATGACTGTAGATTCTTTTTTATAAGACCTGTTGCTCCTACTACTAGTTGAACTGAGTATCTTCCTTCCACATTGCTCTCATTTCTACTAGCAAATCCTGATATTTTATGACTTTGTTTCTCTCTGTACACAAGACACTATAGTCACTGGGTGTAGCGATTTCAATGATCAATGCTGCTTTGCCTACTATTCATGGACCACTATATCTGGTTTCATCGCATCTATCTTTTGAATTGTTGATAATGGATGATCCCATGTGATGTAGGCTTCATCATTTTCCACGATGCTTTGTGGCTCATGTTTCCAGTGTTTTGCAGCTACTTCAATATTATAATGTTTACACAATCCTCAGTACAACAGTCTCACCACATTATTCTGCCTTTCAGTATACAGTCCTTCTGCCATTAGTATATCACAACCAGCAACAAGGTGTGTGACCGTTTCCAATTTTGTTTTACAAAACCTACATTTGTCTGTTTCTCTCACATGTTCAATTGACTTTGTAAACCGATATTTACATAAGCCCACAGTCTTGGGCTGCCAATATTAATCTTTCATCCTTTGGTTTGAATTTGCCACTCCTTAACCATTCCTGTGTTTGATCATGGTCAACATGAAGTTCTTCCAGGAGTTTCCTATACTTGCAACTATATTTATGCATTTTCCACATTTCCTGCCTTCTCATCATCTCTTCACCTTATATTCTTTCTTTTTTTTTGTTTGTTTTGTTTTTTTTTTAGCACATTCAGCTGCTGCCTGATTTTTATTTACTTCTAGTTTGATTTCCATTCCCTCCTGACACATATATGCTTCTGCTAAACTAAGCAAGGAAGTCATCTTAGACTTATTCTCCTCAAGTTTTAAAACTTTCACTATGTTTGGGTTTTGTGAGGTCAGCAGATATGTATGCAGTCTTATCAGTGCAGATCTATACATGTAATCAATTTTGAGGAGGCCTATACCTCCATCAGAATGGGGAATATATAGTCTTGGTATACACTGATTTTTCCAAATCATTTGATAAGCATGAAACACCCTGCTTGTTTTTTCTGTCCAACTGATCCAACACTTTTTTGGGCCAGTCAATCACTGCAAAATTGTAAGTTAGGAGAGGAAGAGCTAATTGGTTCACATCCTGCCTATGTTTCAATATTAATTGTAGACTTCTAAAATATTCCTTACTAAGTTTTATTTGCATTTGTTCATGTTATATGTTGATCATTCATCAGTTCCCAAAAAAACTATATGCTCAATCTCTTTTATATCCCATTTCTGTCCCAGGCTGATTTTTTTTGGTGATGTAGTTTTCCTGCTTTAAAGGTTGCTTTTGCAATTTACCAAGACCAAATGACATTCTTGCATCATCTGAAAATGTTCTGACCACTTGCAGCTGTGCTTTCAGTTCCTCATCTGATGACCTATATAGTTTTTAAATCATCCACAAAAAGAAAATTAAAAGTCTTTACGCCTTGTTGTTTTCTGGGAGCCAAATTGTAGCCAAGACCTAATCTGTTAAGTGCACAGCTTAATGGGTTAAGGGAAGACATAAGAGCAGTGGTGACAACAAGTTACCCTGAAATATGCCCCTTTGAGTGTTTATTCCTGAAATAATAGCTCTTTATCAAAGCTTAACTGCAATGTGGTTTGCCAGTGTTTCATGGTCGCTGTATTGTAATCAATCAGTGTAGGATGTATCCTATACAGTTTTAAGTACTTTCATCCATGAATGTGGGATGCTGTCAAATGTTTTTTTGTAGTCTATCCATGCCATACTTAGATTCTTCCCCTTTTTACAGTTCTCCATTATGACTTTAACAACAAATGATCATTTATTCCATATGACATTGTTTGTTACCCTTTTTCTCCACTGCCATGACTGAGTTTTCTTCTAAATGACTATAAACTTTGCTGGCCTCAATTGCAGTGTATAGTTTATACGTCGTCGGAAGGCAAGATATTGGTCTATAGATTTTAGGATATCTTGCAGTTTCACTCTATTAGGAGTATTGATTGTCCTGTCATTAACTACCTCAGCATCTTCTCAGGATGCACATATAAATAGCTCTTACTCATGGCTAAATCTTCATGTAAAGATGTTGATACTTTTAGCCAAAAGTTAGGTTCTGCATTCTGGGCCTGTGTTTTCCAATTTAGGAGCTTGTCTTCATTATGTTTCAATTTCTCTGGCCATTAACTCATTCCATTTACATCCTGTACATTTGAATTTCTTATCCTTTCCTTTGCTTCTTCTATCTATTCACATCTTTGTTATGTTCCACAGGACCTTCATAGATTTTTCTCCGAAATGTATCTATTTTTTTTCTTTTTTTGGTGGTGTTTCAATTCCTTTTGCTTTGTTCCCAATTCTCTATAAAACTTTTTGGGTCATCAATAAATTGCTTACTTTGTACTTTTCCTTTACATTTAACTGCATATTTTCTAAGGATATTTTTAGTTTATTATTTGTGACGGTGCAAAGATCCTGATCTGTTCTGATACTGCAGACTGCTTTTATCATATCCATCTGAGTATTTTATTGATCTATTTCCCTGTGTACACTCTTCTCTAACACTTACACTTCTTGTCTTAATCGCTTTATACTTTTCACTATTCAATACTTCCATGATGTCAGCTGAATTCTCCCCTTCCTTTCATTACTGCCCTGTGTTTTTGTTGTAAGACGTTATCTTTTATTAGTTAAGTGGCACAGTAATATATCCTGTTTACTTCTGTTATATCACATGAATCTCTATGAACAGTCCTAATTACTGTGTTCATTAGTTTTATCAAACTTCTAACTATTGTGGTTTTATTGACTTTTTAAAGTCTATTGATCTTAATATGTCTGGCCATCTGTATTAAAGCAAGCAACTCTTCTCTTAGATAATTTTCTTCTAAACTGAGGGCACATTCTTTGTTCTCCATTTCCTGCGGACATTCTACAGAAAGTTCCAGAGCATTTTCCGGTGCCACATTCTCTTCAATCTCATTATATGTCATTCATAGCTCTTTCATATGGGAACTCACTGGCCTATCACTCCACAACACTGACTACTTCAGAGTTGCCACAGTTTCATGTTCCTTCCCTTGCTGTGGAGCTCCAACTGAACTTTTTTTTTTACTGGTATTCCTGCGGAAGACTCCAGAGTAACTTCATGTGGCAGCTGATCAGGTATTTCCCACTCCACTGGGTTCTTCATAATTTGGGGATCTGTCCTGCTGTGATGTTATCAGAGTTAGAGTTTCTGCACTAAATTCTTCACTTCCCAGGTAATCCATAACCTAGTTTCAAACTATTTCTTTTTTCTCCATTAGTAATTCTCTTTTCTACTTTTCCTCTTCATTTTCTTATTTTTACTGTAAAATTTTCCATATCTAGATGCTGTTGCCTGTATTTCTCTTCAAATATCTTTGGTGCTGCTCTTTTTGTACTGATTAGTTTGGCTTTTTGCTTTGCATAAATACTGCATGTTAAATCTTTCTTTCCAATGTCCATATTTCCTCTTCAAATGTCTCCTGCTCCTCCTTATCTGAGGGACTTATTGTTCCATCATGCTGTGATATAACCCATGTTAGACGTTCTACACTAAACCCTTCACTCCTCAGATATTCCATAACTTCACCTTCTATTCTTTTTTACTTCTACTTCACTAATCTGTTCTACATTCCCTCTTTGTGATTTTATTTTTTTGTACTGTGAATTTTTTCATATCTGGATGATTTGCTTGTATTTCTCTTCAGATGTCTTTGGGGCTGCTTTTTTCTATTGATTAATTTGGCTTTCTCCTTTGCACAAATACTGCACCATATCAGATCTCTCTTTTTTTCCCATGTCCGTATTTTCTTTATGTAGATTTCAAAAATCTCTAGATTTTGGTCTTTATAATATTCACACTTCGCCATTCACTTCTTTTTCCAAAAAAAAAAAACAAAGGTTTCTTGGTCTATATAATCTTTTTCATAAATCTGCTGTATTAATGAACACAGATATTTATTGGAAGCTTTTGACAGATTTTGTGCAACTATTTTTCTTTCCTCTAATTTATCTCACAATCTTTTTTGTAGATCTTCTATCTGGAAATTCTGGGCTTCTTGCATAATAGTAACAATACATAATTTCTTTCTTATCCTAAATAGCCCACTCCTATCATCTTTATGGCTCTTTTTTGGCGTATTAGTTTTTGTGGACTACTACTTCCTTCTACAACTGGAGGTCATCTCTATGGCTCTTTTTTTGGCCTATCAGTTTTTGTAATTTTTATGGACTACCACTTCCTTTTACAACAGGGGGAAATCCTTAAGCCTGTTTTAGTCTGCCCAGTATGCATGTTCTCATGATATACCAATAGACTCTTTCTGCAAAAAACGCATGTCACACATGGAGCATTTATATGGCTTCTGCCTATTTTAATTTTTCCATATCTTTTGAGTTTCTAATACCATGACGGAAATGGACCCCATTCCTAAAGTTAAATTAAAGTTCATGAAATTAGTGTTGTTTCAATCTTTGATGTCAGCCAGAAGTGCTCTTTGCAGCACCTGTAATGTGCCCAATAATGACTCCTTTTGCAATTCGTATGGAGATATATGTATTGGTAACATATGTAAATATCACTATAGATTCTTTTTTAACAAGACCCGTAGCTCCTACTACTATTGGAACTATCTGGGTATTTTTCTTCCACATTGCTCTTGTTTCTGCCTGCAAATCCTGATATTTTATTACTTTGTCTCTCTCTCTCTCTCTCTATGCAAGACACTGTTGTCACTGGGTGTAGCAACTTCAATGATCAATGCTACTTTTGTCTTCTTGGACCACTATATCTATTTTTCTAGCATCTATCTCTTGAACTGTGCTAATGGATGATCCCATGTGATGTAGACTTCATCATTTTCTATGATGCTTTGTGGCTAATGTTTCCAGGGTTTTTCAACCACTTCAATACCATAATGTTTGCACAATCTCCAGTGCAACAGTCTTGCCACATTATTATGCCTTTCAGTATACAGTCCTTCTGCCATTAGTATGTCATAACCAGCAATAAGGTGTGCAACTGTTTCCAATTCTGTTTTACAAAACCTACATTTATCTATTTCTCCCTCATGTTCCAATGGACTTTATAAAGCAATGTGTATGTATCCCACTATCTTGTGTCCCCAATATTAACCTTTCATCTCTTGGGTTGAATTTGCTTCTCCTTAACCATTCCTTGTTCATTCCTGATCAACATGAGGTTCTTCCAGAAGTTATCTATACTTGCAACTATATTTATGCATTTTGCACATTTCTTGCCTTCTCATCTGTTTCTCCACCTTATATTCTTTTTTTTTTTTTTTTTTGGCACATTCAATTGCTGCCTGATTTTTATCCACTTCTGGTTTGATTTCCATTCCTGCTTGACACTGATATTCTTCTGCTAGCCTAAGTGGGGACGTCATCTTAGATTTATTCTAGTCATGTTTCAAAACTTTCACTATATTTGGGTCATGTGAGGTCAGCAGATATGTATAGAGTCCCACGATTGCAGATCTATATATGTAACCAATTTCAAGGAGGCCCATCCATCCTTCAGAGCAGAGAATATATAATCCTGGTATGCAATGATTTTTATAAATCATTTGGTGAGCATGATGCATCCTTCTTGCTTTCCTATCTAATCTTTCCAACACCTTTTGGGGCCAGTCAATCACTCCAAAACTGTAAGTTAGGACAGGAAGAGCAAATTGGTTTATAGAATGGATTTTGTTCCTAGGTGTCAACGCTGTTTTTAGGATTAATTTAAGTCTTCTAAAATACTCCTTGTTAAATTTTATTCAAATTTGTTAATATTTTATTGTTGATCCTTCATCAATTCCCAAATATTTATATATTCCCTCTTGCTCAAGTTCGTTTTATATCACATTCCTGTCCCAAACTGATGTTTTCTTGACACTACAGTTTTCCTTTTTTAAATGTTGCTTTAACATATTTATCAAGATGAAATGATATTCTTATGTCATCTGAAAACATTTTGACAACTTACATTTGTGCTTTCAGTTCCTCAACTGATGACCCATACAGTTTCAAATCATCAGCAAAGAGAAGATGGAAGTCTTTATATTTTGTTGTTTTCCAGGAGCCAAATTATAGCCATGGCCTAAGCTTTTATATAAACAGCTTAATGGGTAAAGGGCAAGGTAGAACAGTAGTGCTGATAGAGTCACCCTGGAAAATCCCCCTTTGAATTTGTATCTCTGGAATAATAATTTGTCCTTTATCATGGCTTAATTGCAAAGTGGTCTGCCACTGTTTCATGGTCACTGTAATGTAGTTGATCAGTGTAGGGTGTATCGTATACATTTTTAAATACTCTTTTATCCATGAGTGTGGAATACTATCAAATGCTTTTCTGTAGTCAATCCATGCCATACTTAAATTCTTCCCCTTTTTACAGTTCTCCACTATGAATTTTATTTAACAATAAATGATCATTTGTTCCACATGACTTTCTTTTATTGCCCTTTTGTTCTATTGCCATAACTGAATTTTGTTCTAAATGACTATAAACTCTGTCGGCATCAATTCCAGTGTACAGTTTAGACATCATCGGAAGGCAAGTTATTGGTGTATCATTTTTAGGGTAGTTTGCAGGTTCACTCTTAAGTAGGAGCATTGTTTTTCCTGTTGTCAACCAGGTTGGTGTCTTTTTGGGGTGCGCATATAAATAATTTTTACTCATGGCTAAACTTTCATGCAAAGATGTTAATACTTTTCACCAAAAGTTTGGTGCTGCATCTGGGCCTGGGCTTTTCCAATTAGAGGCTTTTCTTAACTTTGTTTCAATCTCTCTGGCTGTTACTTCATCCCATTTCATATCCTGTACCTTTAAACTTCTTAGTCTTTCTTTTACTTCTTCTATCCATTGAGCATCTTTGTTATGTTCCACAGAATCTTCATAGATATTTCTCCAAAATTAATCTATTTCTTCTTTTTTGTGGTCTTTCAATTCCTTTTACCTTATTTCCCAATTCTCGATAAAATGTTTTTTGATCATCAATAAATTGCTTAGTTTGTTCTTTTCCTTTATATTTACCTGCATATCTTCTTAGTTTTTCCACCTGTGCTGAGATTTTTCGTTTATTTGTGATAGTGCATGATAGATCCTGATCTGTGCTAATACTGCACATTGCTTTTATCACATCTATCTTTAAGTATTTTTATTGATCTGTTTCCTCTTGTATTCTTCTCTAACAGAGACTCCTCTTGTCTTAGTTGCTTTATAGTTTTCTCTGTTTGATACTTCCATGATGGTATTCAATTTCTCCTGTTCTCTCCCTCACTACCGTGTGTTTTTGTGGTAGAACTTTATCAGTTATTAATTTATCTGCACAGTAATGTATCTGGTTTACTTCTGTTATATGGCATGAATCTCTAGAGACAGTACTAAGTACTGTGTTCATTTGTTTTATCAAATTCTGACCTTTTGGGCTTTATTGACCTTATGTAGTCGATTCCTTTCATTAACCTTAATATGTCTGTCTATCTCTATTAAGTTAAGCAACTCTTCTCTCAGCTTGGTTTCTTCCATACTGAGGGCACATCCCTTGTTTTCCGTTTCCTGCAGGCATTCTATAGAAAGTTCTATCGCATCTTCCTGTGGAGCATTCTCTTCAATATCATCCTGTGCCATCTGTTGCTCAGTCATATGGGAACTGACTGGCCTATCACTCAACATTAACTGCTTCAGAGTTTACACAGTTTCCTGTTCCTTCTCTTTCTGTCCAGCTTCAAGTGAATGTTTGTACTGGTTTCCTGTGGAAGGCTCCAAAATATCTTCATATGACACCTGACCAATTGCTTTCCATTCTGCTGGTTTCCCCTTAATTTGGAGTTCCATTGCTCTGTCCTGTTGTGGTGCTTTCTGAATTAGATCTTCTACACTGAATCCTTTACTTTGGAGTTACTCCACAACCCCAGTTTCTATTTCTTTCACTTCTCCATTACTGATCTCCTTTTCTCCTTTTCCTCTTTATCTTCTTATTTTTTGTACTGTAAAGTTTTCCATGTCCAGATTCCTTTGCCTCTATTTGTCTTCAGATATCTCTGGTGCTGCTCTTTTTGTATCTATTAGTTTTGCTTTCTCTTTTGCATAGATAATTACACCATGTTAAATCTCTTTTCTTTTCCATGTCCATATTTCTTCTTTAGATGTCTCCTGATCTTTCTGTTTCTCCATAACTTCAACTTCTATTTTTTTTTTTACTTCTACATTCCCTCTTTGTGATATTTTTATTGTGAAATTGTCCATGTCTGGATGCCTTTGTCTACATTTCTCTTTGAATATCTTTGGGGCTGCCTTCTTTATGTTGATTAATTTGGCTTTCACTTTTGCATAAGTATTGTACCATATCAAATCTCTCTTTCTTTCCCATGTCCATATTTCTTTTTTATACTTTTCAAAAATATGTTTTGTTGTTTATATTTTTGCACTTCCTCAGATGCTTCTTTTTCCAAACAGATCAAAGTATCTTGGTCTATATACTGTTTTTCTAAAATCTATTGTATTACTGACCACAATGTTTTATTTGAAGCTTCTGAAAGTTTTTCTTGTGGGAGTGTTTTTCTTTCCTATAATTTCTCTCAGTCTTTTTGTATATCTTGCGTCTGGAAATTCTGGGCTTTTTGCATAATAGTAACAATACATAATTTCTTTATCCTCAATAGTTCACTGTATCATCTTTATGGCTCTTCTTTGGCCTATCAGTTTTTGTGATTTTTGTGGACTGCTATTTCCTTCTACAACTGAGGGGCCGCCCTACCTCCCTGTGCCTGGCCCCATTGTAGGAGTGTTTCTGTATTTTTAGGATTATACGCTTTCATTTTTCCCAGTCCTGGCACCAGTCCACCTACCAAGATTGGGCAGATTTTAATCCCGGGTCTTGTGCACCCAGCTATCTTTTTTTTTTTTACCTATTTCTGTTCATGAGCTATTTAAATACTATCTAAATATCAGTGTTGCTTTGGTGAGATTTTGTGAAAAACAGGTTCCACCTCATGACGGTACTCACCAAGACTTGAGAATGAATTCAGTTGCAGCACTAATACTCCTCGCCTTTGCCTGCTGACTTTTCAACTTCTGTCTTTTTTAATTTCTCCAGGTCTTTCGGGTTTCTAATACCATGACGGGAATAGACCCCATTCCTAAGTCAAAGTACGATTAAAGTTCATGAAATTAGTATTGTTTCACTCTTTGAAATTAGCCAAAAGTGCTCTTCGGAGCACCCACAATGTGCCCAGTAATGACTCCTTCTGCAATTCATATGGTGTTACATGAATTGGTAACATATCTAAATATGATTGTAAATTCTTTTTTATAAGACCAGTTGCTCCTACTACTACTGGAACTGTCTGGGTATCTTTATTCCACATGGCTCTCGTTTCTGACTGCAGATCCAGGTATTTTATGACTCTGTGTCTCTCTGTACACAAGACACTGTAGTCACTGGGTGTGATGATTTCAATGATCAATGCTACTTTTGTCTTCTTTTCTTGGACCACTATATCCAGTTTTCTAGCATCTATCTTTTGAACTGTTGGTATTGGGTGATCCCATGTGATATAAACTTCATCATTTTCTATTATGCTTTGTGGCTCATGTTTCCAGTGTTTTTCAGCCACTTCAATGCCATAATATTTGCACAATCTCCAGTGTAACAGTCTCACCACATTATTAGGCCTTTCAGTATACAGTCCCTCTGCCATTAGTGCATCACCCACTGTGGATCCTCTGATGAACCGCCATACTCTTTTTGTATTCAAAACTCTTGTCACACATGGAGCATTTATATGGCTTCTGCTCACTATGAGTATATTGATGTCTCACCAAGCCACACTTCAGTACAAAACTCTTGTCACAAATTGTACATTTATATGGCTTCTGTGCACTGTGGATATATTGATGTGTCACCAAGTGACTCTTCATTACAAAACTTTTGTCACGTGGTACATTTATGTGGTTTCTGCCCAGTATGCACATTCTGATGGTATACTAGTTGAATCTTTTCCACAAAACTCTTGTCACATGTGGTGCATTTATATGGCTTCTGCCCACTGTGACAATACTGATGTCTCACCAAGCACATCTTCTGTGCAAAACTCTTGTCACACATGGTGCATTTATATGGCTTCTGCCCACTGTGACAATACTGATGTCTCACCAAGGATATCTTCTGTGTAAAACTCTTGTCACACGTGGTACATTTATATGGCTTCTGCCCACTGTGACAATACTGATGTCTCACCAAGCACATCTTCTGTGCAAAACTCTTGTCACACATGGTGCATTTATATGGTTTCAGCCCACTGTGGATCCTCTGATGAACCACCATATTGCTTTTGTATACAAAACTCTTGTCACACATGGAGCATTTATATGGCTTCTGCGCACTGTGACAATACTGATGTCTCACCAAGCACATCTTCTGTGCAAAACTCTTGTCACACATGGTGCATTTATATGGCTTCTGCCCACTGTGACAATACTGATGTCTCACCAAGGATATCTTCTGTGTAAAACTCTTGTCACACATGGAGCATTTATATGGCTTCTGCACACTGTGACAATACTGATGTCTCACCAAGCACATCTTCTGTGCAAAACTCTTGTCACACATGGTGCATTTATATGGCTTCTGCCCACTGTGACAATACTGATGTCTCACCAAGGATATTTTCTGTGTAAAACTCTTGTCACATGCGGTGCATTTATATGGCTTCTGCGCACTGTGACAATACTGATGTCTCACCAAGCACATCTTCTGTGCAAAACTCTTGTCACACATGGTGCATTTATATGGTTTCAACCCACTGTGGATCCTCTGATGAACCACCATATTGTTTTTGTGTGCAAAACTCTTGTCACACATGGTGCATTTATACGGCTTCTGCGCACTATGGGTATACTGATGCCTCAACAAGCCACACTTCTGTACAAAACTTTTGTCACAGACTATACATTTATAAGGCTTCTGTGCACTATGAATATATTGATGTGTCACCAAGTGACTCTTCTTTACAAAACTCTTGTCACACATGGTACATTTATATGGTTTCTGCCCAGTATGCACATTCTGATGGTGTACCAGTTGCCTCTTCTCCACAAAACTCTTGTCACACATGGTGCATTTATGTGGCTTTTGCCCACTGTGACAATACTGATGTCTCACCAAGCATGTCTTCCGTACAAAACTCTTGTCACACATGGTGCATTTATTTGGCTTCTGCCCACTATGGATATAGTGGTGGATCAGCAAGTAATGCTTGTTTACAAAACTCTTGTCACACATGGTGCATTTATATGGTTTCAGCCCACTGTGGATCGTCTGATGAACTATCATAATGTTTTTGTCTATAAAACTCTTGTCACACATGGAGCATTTATATGGCTTCTGCGCCCTATGGGTATACTGATGTCTCACCAAGCTATACTTGTGTACAAAACTCTTGTCACAGACTGTACATTTATAAGGCTTCTGTGCACTGTGGATATATTGATGTGTCACCAAGTGACTCTTCTTTACAAAACTCTTGTCACACGTGGTACATTTATATGGTTTCTGCCCAGTATGCACATTGTGATGGTATACCAGTTGACTCTTCCCCACAAAACTCTTGTCACACGTGGTGCATTTATATGGTTTCAGCCCACTGTGGATCCTCTGATGAACCACCATGTGGTTTTTGTATGCAAAACTCTTGTCACACATGGTACATTTAAATGGTCTCTGGCCATTATGGACATACTGATGTCTCACCATATGACTCTTCAGTACAAAACTCTTGTCACACATGGAACATTTATATGGCTCTTGCCCGCAGTATTTTCTCTGATGAGTCACCATATTGCCTTTGTATGCAAACCTCTTGTCACATGTGGTACATTTATACGGTTTCAGCCCACTGTGGATCCTCTGATGAACCACCATATTGTTTTTGTATACAAAACTCTTGTCACACATCGTACATTTAAATGGTTTCTGGCCATTGTGGACATACTGATGTCTCACCATATGATTCTTCTGTACAAAACTCTTGTCACACATGGAACATTTATATGGCTTCTGCCCGCAGTATTTCCTCTGATGAGTCACCATATTGCCTTTGTATGCAAAACTCTTGTCACATGTGGTACATTTATAGGGTTTTAGGCTAGTATGGATACTCTGGTGATCATTTTGCCAAACATGGGCACCCGGAAGTACTGTTATGTCACTATTCTGTGTAAAACTTTGGCCACATGCATTAAAGGGATTCTGATCGGTACTAATGAGATTTTGCAGTGCTAAGGTTTTTCGACCTGTAAAACCTTTGGCATTCATAGCACCTTTATGCAAAGTTTGCCTAATTGGCATTTCTTTATGTGTTGGTGAGGTATTCTTTTGCCTTTCCCCACTGTCAAGTTGATGACCAGTTACACTGTTACTACCAAATGCTAGACTGTTGCTATGATTAAGCCAGCTACATGGCATTTCTTCTGATTCAATTTGCAGATGCTTTTCTAATTCAGTTTTCATGACAAAGTCCTCATTACTTTGCCTAAAGTTACCATGTCTTGCTTCCATCTTCACTGGGTCTTGCCTTATGATAAACATCTCATCAGGCAGAGCTCCGTCACATTCTGCATCCTGGAGTTTCCCAAAGGATAACTGCAGACTCTGGATGATTCTGATTTCTCCTTTTCTGGTCACTTAAAAGAAAAAACAGTGTGATAAAATATAATCAGCTGCACAGAAGACTTTTCTTACAGCTTAAATTGCAAACCCTCTAGGTATGTTAGTGTATCCACAAAAACACACATCTTTTTAATGCCTAATCACAGTAAACAATAAACTGCTGTCACAAAGAATTCCAATAATGAATAGGTCTCCAACAAAAACCTGCTATGCCCTCTCACCCTGCCATTTAAAATGTGTTAACTGATTTGTGGTTTATTTTATTATCTTTTGTTTGAGTTTCCAATAATATATCTGATGGGCTTTGCATCTACATGTTCTACACAAATTATGTAAATTCCTTATAACTACACTAACTTTCCGGAAAAGCATCATTGGTGTTCATAGTCAAATGTTTAAAAATAACTCTCCCCAGGGGACAAAGATAAGCCAGGCTAAATATAATCAGAGTAAGAGAAATCAGAATTAGCCTAACTTTCAAATATTTAAATTCTGATACTTTATAACATGAAAGTTTTAAAAGTTTCTTCCCATAAAACTAGAGATAAAACATACCTACAACAAAATAAGTATGTCATTCCATTTAACATATTTTGGAAGCAGCAGGCATTAAACAACTTGACTGCAAACTTTAATTCAGCTACAAAATAATTATATAATTACCTTGATGACAATTCACTGGTAAAGTGTATTTATTTAACACTGATAGCACTAAACACAACAAAAATAGGAAAATACTCAAGCTCTGTGTTCTATTGTTTAATGTATTAAATAAGTACCATCATTAAGCAAAAGTCTGTCTTTTGAACATCAGCAATGTCTACTTAACAATCATGCTCAAAGTTGCACACACTGCAAATGGATGCTGAGTGAATTAAACACGGGACAACTGACTAAAATACATCAGAATATTTCTCGTTCTCTCTCTAACTTCAATAAATACTGAAATGTTTCTGCTGGTACCTCCGTATATATGAAGTACTGACTACATAATGAGCAGGGACATGTGGAGCCTGGTTTACATTAAGACATGTTGAAATGACCACTGATGTGATGATCTGTTATGTACCTCTCTGACTGCCTGCAACAGAATTCATAAATACCCCTGAAGAAGATACTTTGTGATGCAGTATTGTGGTACTGTTTGCCTGGGTTGGCCACTGGTGCTGTAAAAATAGACAAAATCATCCCTGTACAGCAACACAATCCCATTTTTATGAAACAAGTATTGTTCCTAGCACACACCTCCCACCACAGTGCTAGAAACTCAAAGTATACAGTTATATTTCAGCTTTTAACACCGTGATCATCCCCTACAGCTTGTGCTACATGAAAACCCAGTCCCTGCTGATGCACAAACCCATCTTCTCCTAATTATCACAACTGATATCACTAAATGAAAACAAGGAATTCCTGATAAATATAAAAACAATTCTGCTCAACTGTGTTATTTATTTTATTTGACATTTGTTAACTGAGATAATCTGACTGGGTCACAGAACCCACTTTCAGCAGAGGCCAGGGGAAAAAAACTCCACGTTTACACATTTAGGTACTTACAATTTTTACAACACTGATGTCAGTTTAGATTATTACAATTACAAGCAGGGGCCCTGAGGAATTAACCATTTCCAGGCTGCCTGGGTCCATTAGAGACATAGGTGCCAAACCAGGGATGAATTCTCTTTTCTCCATCCAATTGTCCAAGTTAAACTTGACTTGGGTAAGGGAGGAACTCTGCTTCACATGGACTGAGTAAAATAGATTTATAGATACTTTACAGTCATGACCATTTACACGTTGCTAGTGTCCACTATCTCAGGCTGCACAGCCTTTCTCCAGGAGGGCCACACCAGCCAATTCTGGAGTAAGTGCGTGGCTATCCATCCAGTAATTTGGATTATTTTTAAAGGAAGATAGTGAGTTGCATTGCTTAACATGCAGGGAAGTATACCATAAAAGGTTAAGGAGGCAGTGGGTTACAAAAACTTGTCCCTCTGCTATGTCTTGTTTATCTGCTGGTGAAGATTTCCATTCTTGGTTTTAGTGTTAGGGAGCCATTGGATTTATGGAGATACTGGACATCCTGGACAATCTGGTCTCTAATGGCATGGTAAGCAAGGCAGAGATGGACATTCAAAAGTCTGTAAAACACTGAATAAAGAGATAAAGCTTCATACCGCCCCTACATATCACTGACCTTCTCAAGGTCCTCATCTACTTACCTCACATACGTCTCCCTCCATACCCTCTGCTATACATTCCTTAAAAATGATGATCTATTTAAATATATGACAGTAGACTATCCATTAATCCCCACTATCTTGGGTCTTCCCAAGATACACAAGAATGCCACATTACCTGCACTTCGACCCATTGTGGCAGGCTCTGGATGGCTGACAGAACCGATTTCTATATTTTTAGATCATGAATTAAAGGGTTTTGTTAGGTCCTCAAGTTTTATATTACAAGATTCTGAGCATTTTTTAAGAGAGCTATATCTATGTGTGACAACCATTAATTTGGGTGACATTGATACGTGTGTACTTGTGACTATGGATGTAGTCTCGTTGTTTACGTGCATACCTAATGATGAGGGTATACATGCACTACAAAGGTTTTTGAATAAGCATTCTGAATATACACAAACAAGAATTGAGTTTATATCATTATTGATGGAAATTGTCCTTGAAAATAATATCTTCATCTATCGAGACATCTGTTATAAACAGAATAAGGGGGTCGCCATGGGCACCAGCTGTGCTAACAGCTATGCCAACATTGTCATGGCGACCTTTGAAGACGCACATATTGTCCACCATCCAGATATTTTATTCTATAAAAGATTTGTAGACGATCTTTTTTTCCTGTGGAAGGGATCAAGTAATGCACTGCATATGTTTTTTGAACAAATTAACACCTTTAGCACTTATTTAAAATTCACGATTAATTTTTCCTACACCCATATTGATTTTTTGGATGTTACTGTATATAAGATCAACAATGGGATTAATACTAAGATTCATCGCAAATTGTGCTATAGACCTGCATTCCTACACAGGGAAAGCATGCATACCCCTCATGTTTTCAATAACATAGTTAAAGGACAAGCTATGCGTGTTTTCCGTTTATCTACGCTATCTACAGATTACAATATGGGATTAAATGAACTACGTGAAGGGTTGTTAACCAGAGGATACTCTCAAACTGAAATTGATAGAACATATAATCAGATGGACTATCTAAGACAAACAAGGGCTAAACCTTACTTTTCTGATTTAAATTATAACATCAGGGATACAAAGACTGAATTAGACAATCGTCTAATCAACATCATTTTACCATTTGGAGGCAAACCTGATATTGCCCAAGAAGTCATAAGGAGAAATTGGAATATATTAGTTGCTGATGATAGGGTGGCCGGTTTGGTGGGTCATGTACCATCCTTTACCTTCAGTAACATGCACAATCTCAAAAAACACCTTTGTAAGCCTCAGGCTCCTATACTTAGAACAGGCTTTGAGAAAACAAAGAAATGTGGCAGTTCTCAGCAATGTAGCTACATTGATGAGTCTCACTATTTTAGACACCCAGAGACAAAGCATCTTTGAACTATTAATTATGATAGTGATTGTACCTCTAGGAACGTCGTGTACGTGGCATCTTGTACACAATGTTTCTCGTTCTATGTAGGGAAGACCAGTAGGTTGCTTAGGGAGCATATACGCGACCATAGCTATTGCTTGAATAGGCTACAGGATTGTAGTGCATTGGCTAAACATACTCTGAAGGAAGGTGACAACCATATGTTTTTATTTCAAGTATTACAGGTTGTGGAGGCAGGAAATAGATTGGGCGATATAGTGAATCTAACGGAGGAGGCAGAACTCAGATGGATTTGTAGGTTGGGAGCTCACAGGGGTAAAGGGCTAAATGAAGTACTTTCCATCAAACCCTATCTTAAGGGTAGAACACTCAGGTAGATTGTTCTTAATGCTCTTGTTTGTATACCACACCCCACCTGTTTTTGTATCCATCATTGTTCCTTCCACTTATTTGCCCACCCATCAGTTGTAGGTCTTGTCACAGGAGTTGGCCTTTATACGTCCATCCTTTATCCCAGCAACTTAATCTGCTATTTTGCTCCATCAATTTAGTTATTTAGTTCCTTCAATTAGAGTTTGGCAGCAGATGTTTTGCACAACATAGTTTTGCTGTGCCCTAGTTCTGTGTAGGCTCAGTATTTATGCCTATTTTTATTGTTATTTTTATTTTCACAGTTATTTTTGTAGGTAGAATAGTCCCTGATTCTCTCTACTTGATTAATTTAGTTTTCATTATATATATTTTTTTGGATGCGTTGTTCAGAGACCACTTTGTAATTAGTGGATATAATGGAAGTGCTTCCTGACACAATGCTAGTTTTTAATAGTTTAGATCATTACTATGTTTATGTATAATTTTACACAGCAGCCATTTCTGTTTTATACAGCATTACACTATTATATGTTGTATTTTTAGTTTAAGCATAATATCTGCATTTTGATGTCTTATATCCATGATTTTTAGGTGATATTATTCAATATTATGCATACTTTGAATTAATTGGATGTATTGGTTAGTTGCCACCTTGTGTTTGGTGGATAAAACGACAGCTCTTTATGCACGGCTAGTTTTTAGCAGCTTAGACCACATCTATGTCTATATATAATATTGGACAGTAGTCGTTTATGCTCTACATCGTACTATATTATCTTATGCTATAGCTTCAATGCTAGCGCACTACTTATACTTTGTTACTATACTAACATGATTTTAAATTGATTTTAGGTGAAGGCATATTACACGATGCATGGATTTATTTAATTCATCGCACGGAATCTTTTATGTTTTAGAAAATTCTGACTAGCGTCAGTGTTTTACATTGTTTTATTCATTCTATTAATTGATATGATGTTTGCGTTATGCAGCTTTAAGTAGAGTGATTGGTGATTGGCTGTTGGTTACTGGTTTGGATATTTAAACCGTTACTTTCCAGCCATAAACTGTTTGTCTGATGAAGCGGTGTGTATACGCCGTGAAAGCGCTCACTTTTGAAATCCCACCCCTTCAGTTATTTAAATTTATTGGCCATCCTACAGTATTTCATAGTACCAAAATACAAAAGTGACCACCCCTTTCAGTCCATCTTGCTGTTTTAAAAATAGTAACTCTCCACTAAACCTTAACTTTTTAAACAGGTAAAACTCAAGTTACCTACTTTCACATCTAACTTCTCTAGTGCACACTGCAGAGTGCATTCTTTTCAATCTTACCTTTAAGCATCCCTGTGACTAGCACTTTCTCTAATACCTGCTGGAAAGCACTAGGAAGCCTTAAACTCATACAAACACTGCACTCTCCTTGTTAATAAGGAGAAATTAATAGTAGGCACTAAACAGCCTATAATTGCAAAGTACCTTGCTAAGGAAACAGCTCCTATACTTTACAAAGAAAAAAAAAGCCCCAAACCAGGCATGTCCAAGGGTCAGCTTCCAGTGATTTCTCCTGTCCACCTGGTGAATCTGGGCATACTGGGGCAATGCAGCAATTGCCTCATGTACACAGACAACCCTCTCCTCCTACCACCCAACACTACAACCTGTGAGAGATGCACTTATATAGCCAAAATGGAAGCAAAGCTCTCTCCACCCAAGATTGTGCTAAACAGTCAAGAGGAGAAGGTTAACACCCACACTACACCTCAAGCAACACATAGCCCTTCTAAACCCGCACCACCAACACCCACATATAGCAACACTAAATCCACATATGCAGAGGCCCTTAACTATAACCTGCCCAAGCAACAAAGACCTCTGAAGCTGAAACACAAACAAACACCAATCACAACCAATGTGTCACATAGTTCACAACACCAGTGTGCCACCCAGCAACAGCCCCTAAGGCAAGACAATGTACCTAACACTTTAGTCATAGGTGACTCTATAGTCCGGCACACTGATGTCCCTCTCACCAGGTTGAATAAGGAGAAAGTTACAGTCAGCTGCCTGTCGGGTGCCAGGATCCACCCCATAACGCATGCACTCAAGTCACTCCACAACAAGTACAAATATGACTCTGTCATTGTCCATGTTGGAGTGAATGACTTGAGACGAACCTCCCTGGACTACATGAAAAGAGACATGGAAGTGCTCTCGGATCATGTGGCCCAGGCAGGTATGACCCTAGCCCTGAGTAGCATCCTGCCTTCGCCCAGAATGATACCACAATATAAGGATAAAATGATTGACTTCAACAATTGGCTAAGCTTATGGTGTCATTCAAAGGGGATCCAGTATATGTCTGCCTGGGATGACATGATTGACAGACCACGATGCTTTGCCAGAGATGGTCTGCACCTGTCGCCCCTGGGATTCAGGTTACTGGCTAAAGTTCTTGCCACCCCTATAGTGCCTTTTTTAGGCAAACTTCAAAGGACAAAACCACCACCATAACAGGTACAAGCATGCAAAATCTGAAGGTAATGCTACTCAATGCTAGAAGTCTAAACCTCAAAATGCTCTCTCTCGAGGCACTCCTAAAAATGGAGAACATTGATATCTGTGCAGTAACTGAGACCTGGTTCAAGGCTCCAGAGAGCACCCCTGCAATACCAGGCTACAACTCTTACCACACTTTTCGGCCACCAAACCAGGACCGAAACACTAAAGGTGGAGGAGTGTCAATATTCACCAAGGATATTCACACCACCAGGCTAGTTGGCCAACACAATGTGTCTGAAATTCTCCAAGTGCAACTAACACTAGGTAAGACTGCAATCCAAATTGTAGCTTGCTACAGATCCCCACCATACCCCAAGATTCTCACTACACCTTTCTAAACATACTGGAAAATATTAAGATAGAACCAAACACCCTAATACTGGGTGATTTTAACTACCCTGCCATTAACTGGGAAAACTACTCATGTCCCAACACCTTTGCGCAATGGTTCTTGGAATTCATAAATTCCAACGCCCTGGATCAACTAATCCATAGTCCCACCAGGGGCTCCAATATCCTAGACCTGGTCATTACCAACATGGGAAATCAATGCTCCATACCTATGGTCACCCCCTTGTTAGTCAGGTCTGACCATAAGCTAATCACCCTTAACATCCACATCCCACCCCCACCCCCCAGTAAAGAAACCACCATAAAAAACTACTCTAAAGCCAACTTCATGCTTCTCAAGTCAGAAGTGACAAACTTCATGACACCCATGCAGACGGGAACTGAAAGTTCAACTGCTGAATCCTACACTACGGCACTGTACGAGCACATCCACTCATGCATGAATCGTGCCATCCCAAATAGAACCAAAATGCTCTCATCCAAAAAAGGAAGCCAATCTGGTGGTCCCCTGCCATAAACAAACTTTACAACAAAAGGAAGAAACTTTTGCAGAAAAGAGGAAAATCCCAGGATGCAAAAAACTCCCTTACTAGCCTCAGTAAGAAACTGAGATGCCTCATAAAATCCTCCAAAGCTAGTTACGAAAATAAAATTGCCAAAGATTCCAAAGACAACCACAAAGCATTCTATAATTATGTCAAGAATCTAAATGGCAATGTTCAGATCTGCTCTGAGCTAAAACAGAATGGCATTAAATATACTGATCCGAAGGATATTGCCAATATCCTGGCAGATCGATTCAGTGCCAACTTCACCCCTCTCACCCCTAAATGGCCCATCTCAATACCGGAAGATTGCCAAATTCCAGTAATAACGGCCACACAGGTACAAAACGCACTCTCTAAAGCCAAGAATACAGCATCCATGGGACCAGATGACATCCCGGGCTGTGTACTACATGAACTACAATATGAACTGGCACCTCACCTAAGTGTCATGTTTAATCATAGCCTCACCTCAGGTTTCGTGCCCACTGAGTGGCAGAGCTATAGTTATCCCAATCCACAAGGGGGGATCCACCTTGGATCCCGGAAACTACCATCCCATCAGTCTGACAAGCCTTATCTGCAAGGCCATGGAGCGTATTATCATGGAACTTATAAAAGACATTGGCAACCTTCAAACACTGGACCCCACCCAGTTTGGGTTTGTGAAGGGCCGATCTTGTCTCCTGAACCTGATTGACTTCTTTGAATCAGTCTCCAGAGCCATGGACAAGGGTAAGGTGGTCCACACAGCCTATCCAGACCTTGCCAAGGCCTTTGACACCATCCCCCACTCTGGAATCATAGATAAACTTACTAAGTTGGGCATTAATTCCTATGTCACCCAATGGGTTGCTAAATGGCTTACTGATAGAACTCACACTGTAAAAGTAGCCGACTCCAAATCCAGCTCCAGACAAGTGACAAGTGGAGTACCTCAGGGTTCAGTCCTGGGGCCATTCTTGTTTGGCATCTACTTCTCTGAAGTACAGGTCAACACTAAGGGACTCTGGCTAACAAAGTTTGCAGATGACTGCAAACTGGGAGCCATTATTGAATCCCCAAATGATGTGGATACTCTACAAAGGGGCCTTACAGAAACAGATGCTTGGTGCCAGAGCCATGGGCTCAAGCTCAATGCCAAGAAATGTATTGTTATCCCCTTTGGGAAAAACGTGTATCCATGAATTACCATATAGGTGGCAGTACACTAAACACAGAAAGTGTGATAAGAGACTTAGGGACACAGGTGGACAGTGGTCTCACCTTCGATAACCACATCGCCACAACAGTCAGGAAATCCTTCTATGTGGCACACCTCATCACGAAGGGCTTTTCATCCAGAAAAAAGGAGGTCATTGTCCCACTGTACTCATCCCTCATTAGACCCATTATAGAATACAATGCCCCATTTGGTATGTACCTCTCAAGACATCTGCAACAACTGGAAAGGCCTCAGAAATACCTCACTATAAGAATCACAGGCCTAAAGCAGATGCCCTATGCTGACCGCCTTAAAAAACTCCAGCTATACTCTGTCGCATATCGTCTACTCAGAGGCGATCTCTGCTTAACATACAAGGCCATGTCAAACCCAGAGCTGTTGGACATGCTACACTTAAAGAAATCCCAATCCCTCAGAGCTACACGCTCCAGGGATCTAAACCTTGTCATCACAATAAACAAAACATGTTGGAGGGATAGGTTCCTGACCCAGAGACTCCCCAGACTCTGGAATAGATTGCCTATACATGTCAAGCAGAGTGCCTCTTTGGACCTCTTCAAGAGGAACCTTGACGATTGGATGGGAGAAAGGAAATTCACCCCAGGGATCACGTCAGTCGCCCTGCTAGACAGGGGTCCAGGAAAGTAAATAATGTGGGAAGAAATATTCAGGGAATTGTTATGGCTAGGCTTGTATAGGCCCTAGGGCTGATAGCCTAGTACGAACCTATGAACCTATGAACCTATGAACCACTGTAATAAAGGATTTTTACCTGAATTTTTGGACCGAATGGTTTATTTGCTTCGATTTGGATTATATCCTTTTGACAAGCTGTTTGCTATAGAACATCGTGTTGCATTGGGAACTTTTACATTGATGTTGCTACAGTGTTTCTCTTTTGTCTACATTGAAGGTACTGAAATTTCATCATCGCATTGACTGCTTTTGCTATTTTTTGCTTTTGCCTCACCGGCAATAACTGGGCGTTTTTTCAACCCTATTAACTGAAAATTTGTATTTCCTTCTAAGACGAAGGTTGGTTTTTTGGACTATTGTCTTACATCTGATTGAGTACGCTACTTCCTGAGTACGTTACTTCCTGTGCTTCAGGTCTGCTCCCTCAGGGTATATTGGTTTCTGTATATATATATATATATATATATATATATATATATATATATACATGTGTTTGTGTATGTATACATATATATGTATGTATGTATGTATGTGTGTATATATATATATATATATATATATATATATATATATATATATATATATAGATAGATATATATATATATATATATATGTGTGTGTGTGTGTGTTTGTGTGTGTTTGTGTGTGTGTGTATATGTATATATATATATATATATATATATATATATATATACATATACACATATATATATATATATATATATATATATATATACACACACACACACACACACACACACACACACACACACACACACACACACACACACACATACCTCTCAACTTCTTAGTGCCAAAGATTTGGAGCAAGCCTGACAGAATGGGGAGCCAAAGGCCCAAAAATAGGTACAGATTTTAAATATTGCTCTTATTAACTTAGAAAGTTGCTAGAATAACAGGATTTGACTTAGCATGCATTTTTCCAAAGGATATAAAATCTTCAACCATGTGTCTACTGTAGTAAGGAAAGCTTTCTACATAGCACACTTGATTAGTAAAGGCATTGCTTCATGAGCAAAAGAAGTTATAAACTCCTGTACTCAGCACTTATCCAGCCCCTACCTAAGTATAATTCCCCATTTGACATGTACCATACTAAGCACCTACATCAATTAGAAAGACCTCAGAGGTCCAGCATGTGCCTTACACAGACCGACTAAAGTGCCTGTCACTATACTCCGTATTGCCTAGACTTCTTAGGGTAGACTTATGCCTGGTCTACCTGGCAATTCAAGACCCACACCTAATGAACTTGCTGCATATCCATAAATCAAATTGGACTAGGGCTAACTATTCCTGGGACCTAAATATGACCTGCGACTTAAGTAAGACATCCTGCAGGTGCAGATTTATCTCTCAGTGACTGCCGCATCCTTGGAACAGGTTACCAATTCATGTGAAAGAGAGCACCTCTATGACACTGTTCAAGAGGAACCTGGACGAGTGGATGGGGCACCATAAATTCTTACCAGGGATAGCACCCACAACCCTCCTGGACATGGGCAATCATCACTGAATGTAATCTTGGGTATTAAATAGCATTTCTATGGTCGACAGCCTAGTAATCCCCTGTGATAAGGCTGTCAGTAATACACACACTGCACCAGTCACACACACAATTCAAAGTAGACACATAGACCCACATATGCAGAGGCATTTAAATGTAACCTGCCTAAACCCCAAAGCCCTCCAAGGTGAAGTACAGAAAACAAACTCCCTCAGCAACCCTGAATGCACTCTTTCAAAACAACACCCACGTCAACCCTTACAACTACATTTCAGGGAGCCTCTACTTCTAACCCCATAAGGCAAGCCACCACAGAATCCAAAATTCTAGTCACTGGAGACCCCTTTGTGAGATACACTGATGTCCCTCTCACTGGGCTGAGTAAAGAGAAAGTCAGTGTCAGTTGCTTATTAGGGGCCAGGATCCACCACATAACAAATGTACTCAGATCAGTGGATCACAAGTATGTGTATGACTCAGTCATAGTCCACGTGGGTGTAAATGCCCTGAGATGTACCTCCCTAGACTATATGAAGAGGGACATAATGGAGCTCTCGAAATACCTGTCTCAATCTGGTATGAGCCTAGCATTAAGCAGCATTTTACCTTCTCCAAGGATGATACCACAATATGAAGAAAAGATGACTAACTTTAATAATTGTCTTAGCTTTTATTATCATTCTAAGGGGATGCAATATTTCTCAACATTGAAGGAGCTGGTTAACAGACCATGCTGCTTTGCCAGGGATGGTCTGCATCTCTCCCTTCTAGGCTTTCAAATATTAGCTAAAAATTGTTGTCCTTGCACAGTGATTTTTTTTTAGGTATTGCGAAAATGAACATACTTGTGAAACAAAAATCAAAACCAAGAAAATGTAAAGGTCTTAGTGCTCAATGCTATGACCCCCCAGGCTAAAGATTGCAGGGTAAGTGTCTAAGTAGCCAAATTGTTAGGAGTTATTAGAATCTAGTAGGGAAAAACAATCTATAGACCTGATTTCAGCTGTGTCCTTTCTGGGTAGATACCTAGTTTGAAGCAGACAAAAAGTGGCAGTTTAAGTACCTTTTTGCCTCTGTTTTACAAGTGGGCAGTTCCAGTGTATCTACTGGGTTACCTTTTTTCGCCTAGAGCTTTATCTTGGTTTACTGTTGACTATGAAGAAAAAGTTAACTGGGGAATGTATTTACAGCTGATAGGGGTGGGGGTGCAGCTGCTGTCCCTAGTCATGGGTAGAGCCAGTTAATTCTGCTTTAGACCTGGTGCTTTCTACAGTAGCAGGCTTAGAGGGAAACGTAGCTAGACACCTACAGTAACCTATCTTCTTTCCAAAGCCCTTGAGTCCTTGTGGCTGGTTTCTTCACTGCAGATGCGGCCAATGGCCAAGGATTCAGCAAGTGGGGGACTGAGAGAGAACCCTTTTGCAGGGACAGTGGTCAATAAATGAAAATATGGAGACAAAAACAATTATTACGTTAAGGTCTCTGAAAGGGGAATGAGAGAGAAGTGCTGTAAAAAGTAACTGAAATAATAAATTATCACCCAGGCAGGAAGGGTATTGGGTTTAAGAGTAGCAGCACGTTACACTATTTACACAGGTACAAAGTGTTTAGTACAAAAGGCTAAGGCAACTGTCATGCATTCGCATATGAAGTCCTTAACATACAAAAAAACACCTTACTTAGTGATATATACCAGATAATTTGGGTAGCCCATGAATTTAAAGAGACAGCTCTATCACAGATATATCAGTAGTAAACTATCAACAATTGTATACAACAGTACTTAAATATCGCAACACATACATTTACATATCTACATTGCTATAATATTTCTCATGGTACAGCAGTAAAACAACTAAGGATCGCTCTGACTTGGCAACAAAACAGGACTTTAGCCGTGATCTGGTGTTTTGTATTTAACTTATTGCTTTTCTTCTAACTGAATTACAGAACACACAGTCACACTGCTTAGCATCTAATTTAATTAAAACGTAGTTACTAAACAAAAGTGATGTGGAGTAGCAACCCAGTTTGATACTATAGCATCTGTAGGTGCTAGTAGCACTAAGCACACCAAGCACCAAGTCAGACTGAAAAATGATACATTGTAACACTTTGTCTGCAACTTTTATAAATAGGAAACCAGTTCTACAGGGGAGAGGGAAAGGGAGATTGGGTTGGCGGCAGACATATTGGAATTGAACACAGATCCTATGGTTAAAATTATTTTTAACACTACAGGGGATTTTAAAGTGTTTAATTATAGTCATGTTGATGTCACTGAGGAGTGGGCCAATTTATTTGAAAAAGGTTTAACATTTGTTCCTGCACAGAAAGCCAAATTGGACCAGGTTTTGGTTCAATTCAAGTTGTTTTTGAGGAAATTCAATTTTAACATTCTTTTTGATGATGGCTTGTATAACACAGATTTACATAGGAATAAAAGGCCCAGTACATTTAACCCACCCCTACATCCTTTAATACTTGTTTTTGAAAAGCTATGTGAAGATGAAATCAGGAAAATTGTTAGTATTCCATCTTGTTACCCTATTAACTTAAGCATGGATGAACATCTTTTATTGCAGCACATTCGAAGTGAGGTCTCTATTTGTATCATGCAGCCAGATAAAGGTGGGGGACTGGTGGTCATGAGTACGAATGATTACATTAACAAAATGTTTTCTATTTTATTTTCGGATGTGCATGAAGAAATATCTCTAAATGAGTTAAATGGGGCTCTTCATAGAATTGACTTGGCCCTTGAGGATCTTTTATTTAAACAATCAAGTCTCACTTAGTGAAATGGACTATTTCAAGGTCCAATTTCCTAGAACACCTACCATTTTTGGTCTTCCCAAGGTTCACAAATGCCTTGAGGATCCTCCACTGAGGCAAATAGTTGATGCCAAAGGGTCCAAGACGTTCTTTATTGCTAATTATATTGATCAGGAGACCAAGAATTTGTTTAATAATTATCCTGCTTTGTTAAAGGATTCATGGGATTTTTTTATCTAATGTCAATGACAGTTTATATAGAGAAGATATTCTTTTTGTATGCATTGATGTCAAAGATTTATATTCCAGCATCCCACATGATACTGGCATTGACTGTTTTTTTTAATATTTAGTGCCTATTCTTGGACATGACGAAAGTTTGGTTATCAGTAGTCTCATGGATTTAGTTTTGCAAAAAAATTTCATTAGTTTTGAGGGCCATTTATTCAAGCAAATCCAGGGTGTTGCCATAGGTGCTGCTTGCACACCTCTATTTGCCAACATAGTTATGGCCTTTTGGGAAACTAATTTTATTTTTCCTTCTGAGTTCAAAGATAGTTGGTGTTTATATAAACGCTTTATTGATGACATCATTATTTTTTGGGTTGACACTAAGGAAAGACTTGAAACTTTTTTTGAATTCATCAATTCTTCTACAGATTTTTTAAGGTTTACAATGTCAGTTGATGCCACACAGGTTAATTTCTTGGATGTCACTCTTTCTAAGAACAGGGAAACAGGTAACTTTGATTCCAGGGAAACCTACTTTTTCAAATTCTTACTTGCATTTCCAGAGTTGGCATCCTATCCATCAAAAGAAGGCCATTGTCAAAGGCCAATGTGTCAGATTGGCCAGGATGGTTAGTCAAGAAAGTTTATTATTTGAGGAATGCAATAAGTTATTTGACATGTTTTTGAGGAGGGGTTATCCTGAGGATTTTTTAACAGAAATCTTTACTGAAGTTAAAGGGAAGAGATCATCTGGGTTTTATACCCCCCTGCTTGGCAAGTCTCTTGTTCAAGTTGTTAATCCTGTTGATTCTAGTTTGGTATCGACCAACTTGTCTCATGGTAAGGCCTTGATTTTGCCATTTAATTTACAATACAGGGAAATCAAGTGCATCATTAATACATTTTGGGAGATTTTCAGATGTGATGGGAATATTTCTAACAAACTTGGTGAAAGAACGTTGGTGGTTTATCAGAAAGATACCTGTTTTAAAACCATGATTGAAAGAATCGTGTCCAATTCATATACAAGTAGAGTAAATAAATGCGGTCACTGTTCTCAGTGTAAATTTATTCTTGAGGGTACTGAATGCTTTGTACATAGTTATGGTAAAATCAAGCACAAGAAGAGATTCAATTGTGATAGTAAGGGCATTGTTTATGTTGCTTTGTGTCAACAGTGTACTTGTTTTTACATTGGCAAAACCATCAGACAGTTTAGGTACAGGATTTATCAGCATTATTATGACATTAGTAAAAAGGATGAGCGAAATGCCCTTTATAGACATATTAAGGGTTTTCCTTTGCATTCATTCAAATGTTCTGTTTTAGACAATGTTGATGTTGACCCTAGAGGTGGTCCTCATGATATCTTTCTTGAATTCCTGGAGCTTAGATGACAGCTTAGGTGTTATGCTACACGTTGTCCAGGCCTCAGTGATGTCATTTCCATTGCCAGTCTCCTCAAGCTTAAATCTGTTTGCCATTTAAAAATTTTAAACATATATATTTTTACATATTTGTTATTTTATGTGTATTGCTCATGTATGTTTTTTATATGCATTTAGGAGCCTTATATTTTCAATTTATTACATTTATATATATTTATACATATATATTTTTTATGGTTTATAAGAATATTTAACATGTATAGGTTATATATTGTGTATGTTTTCATTTTTGTATTTGTTTATAAGCATTGGGTATTTCACTTTAATTTTGTTTTTATGCATCAAGAATCAATTATTCAATTAATTCATTACTTGGTGCTATTGACTTTAATTGGGCAGGTATTTATATGCTTGTTCGGTGTCTCGTTTGTATTCTGAGGAAGTCCAGCCATTTGGCAGATGAAAGTGCTAAATAAATTGTTTTTCCTTCTGTGTTGGTGTTTTTCACAGTTGCCTTTGATATTACTGGAAAAAGTGAGAAGTGATTAAAACAGGTATTAGTGACCATGACTTCCGGGAGAGCTCAACAGCTTCCTAGATATACACACTGAGACATGGATTAAATGGAGAGGTGAGTAAAGAAGGGATAGAAAAGGTAGATGTAAAGGTTTGACATGAAAAGCAAAGAGAAGCCAGGAAAGTAACTGGAAGGGAAGTCGGAAGCACCACAGTACGAGCTACCACACTTGTATCAAAAGGTACATAAAACTAGGACAGCATAGTAGGAAAAGGTACCATGAGACAGTTGTGCAAAGAATTAACCAAAAAAAAGTAATATCCCACACATCAATAGAGCAAAAACAGCAAGTAATTGGCGTTACAACTAAAATGCTTTCATTTAGGAAGAGCGCTTAATGAAAAACTATATAAAAGCAGTACTGTATTTTCAAAATGATAACAATTAGGTATATAGGATCATAGGAAGTTACTAGGTTATTGGCCCTGAGGCCCTTACAAGCCTAGCCAAGAATTTAGCCCATGTTCCAACAAGTCAACACTCTATGCCACTTTCCAGCAGGGACATAGGTGGAATCCCAGGGGTGTATTTTCTGTTTCCCATCTAGTTATCCAGGTTGCGCTTAAAAAGGTTTAATGAAGCACTCTGCTTTACATGGAGTGGGAGTCTATTCCACAAAAGGGGGAGTCTCTGGGACACAAATCTGTCCGTTACAGACCAGGTTGAGCTCTTATGTGCTGGTTACTTGAGTGGCGCCTGACTTGCGAATATGCAACAGTCCCATCAGGGCGGGGTCTGAGACTGCTTTGTATGCCAGACAGAGGTCACCACTGAGGAGTCTGTAGGAGACTTAGTAGAGGGACAGGGCTTTTAGCCTATCTGTGTAGGGTAGATGTTTGAGGCCCTGGATTCTCTGGGTGAGGAATCGCTGCCTCCAGCTGCTGCATGTGCTTTGTGAGGTACATGCTAAAAGGGGTATTGTATTCAATAATCAGTTTTATAAGGGAGGAATGCAGGGATGTTATGGGAATAATATATGCAGAACTGTAACATATAAGAAACACTGCAGGTTTAATTTATAAATGTTTGAAAACATTATAACACTCTGCAGGGAATTCTATGAAGACAGTACTGTATCTTTAAGAAGCTAACACTGGTAAATAGAGACATAAAACAGGAAAAACACTGTAACACTAATATACAAATGCTTAAATACACTGTAACACTAATATACAAATGCTTAAATACACTGTAACACTAATATACAAATGCTTAAATACACTGTAACACTAATATACAAATGCTTAAAAACACTGTAACACTAATATACAAATGCTTAAATACACTGTAACACTAATATACAAATGCTTAAATACACTGTAACACTAATATACAAATGCTTAAAAAACACTGTAACACTAATATACAAATGCTTAAATACACTGTAACACTAATATACAAATGCTTAAATACACTGTAACACTAATATATAAATGCTTAAATACACTGTAACACTAATATACAAATGCTTAAACACACTGTAACACTAATATACAAATGCTTAAATACACTCTAACACTAATATACAAATGCTTAAATACACTGTAACACTAATATACAAATGCTTAAAAAACACTGTAACACTAATATACAAATGCTTAAATACACTGTAACACTAATATACAAATGCTTAAATACACTGTAACACTAATATACAAATGCTTAAATACACTGTAACACTAATATACAAATGCTTAAACACACTGTAACACTAATATACAAATGCTTAAATACACTGTAACACTAATATACAAATGCTTAAATACACTGTAACACTAATATACAAATGCTTAAATACACTGTAACACTAATATACAAATGTTTAAAAACACTCTAACACTAATATACAAATGCTTAAATACACTGTAACACTAATATACAAATGCTTAAATACACTGTAACACTAATATACAAATGCTTAAATACACTGTAACACTAATATACAAATGCTTAATTACACTGTAACACTAATATGCAAATGCTTAAATACACTGTAACACTTATATACAAATGCTTAAATACACTGTAACACTAATATACAAATGCTTAAATACACTGTAACACTAATATACAAATGCTTAAATACACTTTGTGGGGAAGAAAATACAGATGCATGGCAGTGCTAGGTTGTTATAACATTGCAAGGCAGACAGCTACCTGACACAAAGTTCACAGTACAATTTTATATATCACTCCAAATACAGTATTCCCAGTAAGCATGTAGTAGCCCGTAAAACAATATTATTCCCAGTAATAATTCTGAGGATTACTTTAGTTACTGAATGCGCACATAGTCTGAGGTGACTGAGTAAGGGAGAACAATACTGTTAGGGCTAAATTTGAAAAGGAAAGAAATATTGGAAGCTTTAGGTTTTTAAATGGCACACAGGATGATGAGAAATCTGAACCAAACATGATGTGAGGAATTTGAAGATAACGGAACCAAGACAAGGGCAGGCTTACACAGGAAAATAGTGGAAGCAAAGAAAACAATCAGTGAAGGTTACGGTAAGTACAGGATGTCAGTACATAAAGAGATTCATTTATACCGTCTCTGCATCGAGCGTTGCTTCGTACCTTCTCCTATTGATATATTTAAGGAGTTTTAATGGATAAAATGGTAAGTGAACAAACCTAAGAAAACAGGTGCTATGAATGTTTAAGGACAAAAAACGTTAAGCCTTTATGTATAAAACAATAATTTAAAGCGACTGCTAATGAGTGGGGGATTCCTTGAGCTGTGTGCATGCCAATAACTCAGCAAAAAAGGCAGCAGCTTGCTAATATGATTTAGGAATTTCACAGTAATAAAACCAAATGGAGAAAAAGGTAGTGGTAGTGCCTCTACTTATCTGTACCGAGTCACTCCTTGAAGGCAATTAAACACAGCAGTATTTATAACTGTCCTTGGCACTGTTTTCCTATGTGTGTTGCTTGGCCAGTGGAAATAGACTGCCACACTTACAGAAATGAAGGGGTTCGGGTAGTCCTGTAATTTAGTACTGTTTTTAAAATTGGCTAAGTCTACAGGCATCCTTACAAAGGGAAAAAAAGCTTCATTACTGAGCATGCACACAGCTCAAGGAGATTAATTAAGGGAGAATGACATTGTAAGGGGCTAAATTAAAAAAAGGCAGTACCTGCTAACCCCACCCTTCAGTAGTACACCATATTCTGTAATAAAACTCATTTATTGTCTTCAGTATCACACCATGTTCTGCAGTACTGCTCACCCCCAGCCTTCAGTACCACACCATGTTCTGTAGTACTGTTCACCTCAGCCTTCAGTACCACACCATGTTCTGTAGTACTGCTCACCCCCAGCCTTAAGTACCACACCATGTTCTGTAGTACTGCTCACTGATACCCTTCAGTACCACACCATGTTCTGTAGTACTGCTCACCCCAACCTTCAGTACCACACCATGTTCTGTATTACTGCTCACCACAGCATTCAGTACCACACCATGTTTCTGCAGTAATGCTCACACCATGTTCTGTAGTACTGCTCACCTCCAGCCTTAAGTACCACACCATGTTCTATAGTACTGCTCACTGACACCCTTCAGTACCACACCATGTTCTGTTGTACTGCTCACCTCAGCCTTCAGTATCACATCATGTTCTGTAGTACAGTCCATCCCAAGGCTTCAGTACCACACCATGTTTCTGCAGTAATGCTCGCACCATTTTCTGTAGTACTGCTCAACGCAAGCTTCAAATTATACATAGTATTATTTTTTATTGCTCACTTCAGCTTTCACTGTACAACACTATTTCCTACAGTACTACCCAAACAAGCCTTTAATGTCACATCAAGTTCTGCAGAACTGCTTATTCCAGCTTTCAGCAGTACCCCATGTTCTGTACCATGTCACATTCTGTGGTATTGCTACCCCCAGAATTTAGTACTGAACCAAGTTCTGTAGTACTGTTCACCCCAGCCTTCAGTATTATACCATATTCTATAGTACAGCACACTCCAACCTTTAGAACCACACAATGATCTGTAATACAACTCAACCCTAGCCTTCAGTACAGCACCATGTTCTGAAGTATTGTTCACTCCCATCCTTCATTACCACCCAATGCTTTGCAGGAATGCTCACCCTCAGCCTTCAGTACCAAACCACATTCTAAAGTACTGCTCAACCCAGCCCTCAGTACTACACCATGCTCTGTACTACTGTACACTCCCAGCATTCAGTAGCACACCATTTTCTGTGGTACTCCTCACCCCTAGTCTTCAGAACCACACCATGTTTTATAGTAATGTTACCCCAGCCTTCCGTATCACACCATTTTCTGTAGTACTGCTCACCCATGGGCCTTCAGTACCACACCGTGTTCTGTAGTACTGCTCACACTAAAGCCTTCAGTACCACACCATGTTCTGTAGTACTGCTCACCCCCAGCCTTTGGTACCACACCATGTTCTGCAGTACTACTCACCCCAGCCTTCAGTACCACACCATGTTCTGTAGTACTGCTCACCCCCCTTCAGTACCACACCATGTTCTAGCACTGTACATCTCCAGCCTTCAGTACCACACCATGTTCTGCAGTACTGCTTACTAGCGGCCTTCAGTACCACACCATGTTCTGCAGTCCTGGTCACCCCCAGCCTTCAGTACCACACCATGTTCTTCAGTACTGCTCACCCCAAACTTCAGTACCACACCATGTTCTGTAGTACTGCTCACCCCCACCCTTCAGTACCACACCATGTTCTGCAGTACTACTCACCACAGCCTTCAGTACCACACCATGTTCTGCAGTACTGCTCACCCCCAGCCTTCAGTACCGCACCATGTTCTGCAATACTGCTCACCCTCATCCTTCAGTACCACACCATGTCCTGCAGCACTACTCACCCCCATGCCTTCAGTACCACACCATGTTCTGTAGTACTGCTCACCCTCCAGGCTTCAGTACCACATCATGTTCTGTAGTACATGTCACCCCCAGCCTTCAGTACTACACCATGTTGTGCAGTACTGCTCACCCTAGTCTTCTGAACATACTCTCTGCCCTATACCTCCAGCAGACAGTTAAACTGCATGTAACTGCAGACCCAGACTACTTATGTACACACTGCTGGTTCTGTTACCAGGAAGTTGCCTTGGTTGTAAATCTTATTATGTACTTACTGCTAACTCTGTTACCAGGAAGGTACCTTTGTTGTGATACTTATTATGTACTTATTGCTGGTTCTGTTACCAGGAATTTTCATTTGTTGTAATACTTATTATGTACTTACTGCTGGCTCTGTTACCAGGAAGTTGTATTTGCTATAATACTTATTATGTACTTACTGCTGGTTCTGTTACCAGGAAGTTGCCTCGGTTGTAATACTTATTATATACTTACTGCTGATTCTGTTACCAGGAAGTTGCCGTTGCTCTAATATTATTATGTACTTACTGTTGGGTCTGTTACCAGGAAGTTACCTTTGTTGTAATACATATTATGTACTTACTGCTGGTTCTGTTACCAGGAAGTTACCTTTGTTGTAATACTTATTATGTACTTACTGCTGGTTCTGTTACCAGGAAGTTGCCTTTGTTGTAATACTTATTATGTACTTACTGCTGGTTCTGTTACCAGGAAGTTGCCTTTGTTGTAATACTTATTATGTACTTACTGCTGGTTCTGTTATCAGGAAGTTGCCTTTGTTGTAATACTTATTATGTACTTACTGCTTGTTCTGTTACCAGGAAGTTACCTTTGTTGTAATACTTATTATGTACTTACTGCTGGTTCTGTTACCAGGAAGTTACCTTTGTTGTAATACTTATTATGTACTTACTGCTGGTTCTGTTACCAGGAAGTTACCTTTGTTGTAATACTTATTATGTACTTACTGCTTGTTCTGTTACCAGGAAGTTACCTTTGTTGTAATACTTATTATGTACTTACTGCTGGTTCTGTTACCAGGAAGTTACCTTTGTTGTAATACTTATTATGTACTTACTGCTGGTTCTGTTACCAGGAAGTTACCTTTGTTGTAATACTTATTATGTACTTACTGCTGGTTCTGTTACCAGGAAGTTGCATTTGTTGTAATACTTATTATGTACTTACTGCTGGTTCTGTTACCAGGAAGTTACCTTTGTTGTAATACTTATTATCTACTTACTGCTGGTTCTGTTACCAGGACGTTACCTTTGTTGTAATACTTATTATGTACTTACTGCTGGTTCTGTTACCAGGAAGTTGCCTTTGTTGTAATACTTATTATGTACTTACTGCTGGTTCTGTTACCAGGAAGTTGCCTTTGTTGTAATACTTATTATGTACTTACTGCTGGTTCTGTTACCAGGAAGTTGCCTTTGTTGTAATACTTATTATGTACTTACTGCTGGTTCTGTTACCAGGAAGCTACCTTTGTTGTAATACTTATTATGTACTTACTGCAGGTTCTGTTACCAGGAAGTTGCCTTTGTTGTAATACTTATTATGTACTCACTGCTGATTCTGTTACCAGGAAGTTGCCTTTGTTGTAATACTTATTATGTACTCACTGCTGATTCTGTTACCAGGAAGCTACCTTTGTTGTAATACTTATTATGTACTTACTGCAGGTTCTGTTACCAGGAAGTTGCCTTTGTTGTAATACTTATTATGTACTTACTTCTGGTTCTGTTATCAGGAAGTTACCTTTGTTGTAATACTTATTATGTACTTACTGCTGGTTCTGTTACCAGGAAGTTGCCTTTGTTGTAATACTATTATACTTACTGCTAATTCTGTTACCAGGCAGTTGCCTTGGTTGTAATACTTATTATGTACTTACTGCTGGTTCTGTTACCAGGAAGTTGCCTTTGTTGTAATACTATTATACTTACTGCTGATTCTGTTACCAGGCAGTTGCCTTGGTTGTATTACTTATTATGTACTTACTGCTGGATTTGTTGCCAGGAGGTTGATTTTTTTGCACAGTTGTTCTTCCTTCAGCCTCAGCCTCTGGAATGGTTTCAACTTTCTTAAGAAGTAACAGAAGTTCATCCAATGGGATGTTATAACCTGCAAATGAAAGTAACTGTACAGTTAACCACTGTATCCTTCCAGTATTTTTTTACACTTTGTTTACAATGGTTTAATCATACAAGTCTAAAACAAAATTATAAAATACACTACAAAAAAGCTACATTTTATCAAGGACTGTGGGTAATACCATCTCTGGTGACAAATGACTGCTCTTCCATCTTCCTATATTATATTACTCTTACATCCTACAATCTCTCTCAACAAGGACATTCTCGTAAGAGAATAAGAACCTAATTTCCACACTGTTAATTTATTGTTCATATTTCTGTGTGCACTTACATGTGTGTGTTTGTGCAACTTCTATACCAGCTATCTCTCACGGATGAAATTCAAAAACATCTGGTTTCAAAATATTCAACCAGGAGCCTGAGCCAATATAAATGGTGGTTAAATTATATGAAACACAGCAAGGAATTGTAGTGCAAATAATAAAAAGGAAACTGTGTAATGAGAACAGTGCGCTCATCGGACTACACCAAATAAATCAGCATGTACAAAAGTAAACTATGGTAACTGCTTCAAATGTCCAGACCTGCTCTAGTGAGTCCCATAATGCTGAGACTGAAAGGTAAAAAAATGGACTTACAGATGTTAAGTCTTAGATGGTCACTTCTCAGCGTATTCCCTTTTCTCCAAGGTATGGTCATCTCAGAGTTAGTGTACAGAAGTTTTGGGAATGTCAGGGGCTTGTCCATGTCAAAAATAAAATTTAAAGGCAAATAGTGCTGTTCCATATTTGTTCTCCTGAATATTTCTTTCCAGCACATCAGCATTCGGCATTACACATGCTGATATTTCTATAGAAAGCTGTAAAATATATCTACATTGTAGGAATAGTAAACACAATAGTATTTCTGTTATGATTCAATGCTTTAATATAAAGAACATGAACTCTACCATTAACCAGAAGTACTTCACCATTTCAGAGAGATTCTGGAGTTCCTTCAATAGCACTAGGTTAATAGGTTCATAGGTTGGTACTAGGCTATCAGCCCTAGGGCCTATACAAGCCTAGCCATAACAATTCCCTGGCTATTTCTTCCCACATTATTTACTTCCCTGGACCCCTGTCTAGCAGGGTGACTGACGTGATCCCTGGGGTGAATTTCCTTTCTCCCATCCAATCGTCAAGGTTCCTCTTGAAGAGGTCCAAAGAGGCACTCTACTTGACATGTATGGGCAATCTATTCCAGAGTCTGGGGAGTCTGTGGGTCAGGAACCTATCCCTCCAGCATGTTTTGTTTATTGTTATGACAAGGTTTAGATCCCTGGAGCGTGTAGCTCTGAGGGATTGGGATTTCTTTAAGTGTAGCATGTCCAACAGCTCTGGGTTTAACATGGCCTTGTATGTTAAGCAGAGATCGCCTCTGAGTAGACGATATGCGACAGAGTATAGCTGGAGTTTTTTAAGGCGGTCAGCGTAGGGCATCTGCTTTAGGCCTGTGATTCTTTTAGTGAGGTATTTCTGAGGCCTTTCCAGTTGTTGCAGATGTCTTGAGAGGTACATACCAAATGGGGCATTGTATTCTATAATGGGTCTAATGAGGGATGAGTACGGTGGGACAATGACCTCCTTTTTTCTGGATAAAAAGCCCTTTGTGATGAGGTGTGCCACATAGAAGGATTTCCTGACTGTTGTGGCGATGTGGTTATCGAAGGTGAGACCACTGTCCACCTGTGTCCCTAAGTCTCTTATCACACTTTCTGTGTTTAGTGTACTGCCACCTATATGGTAATTCATGGATACATGTTTTTTCCCAAAGGGGATAACAATACATTTCTTGGCATTGAGCTTGAGCCCATGGCTCTGGCACCAAGCATCTGTTTCTGTAAGGCCCTTTTGTAGAGTATCCACATCATTTGGGGATTCAATAATGGCTCCCAGTTTGCAGTCATCTGCAAACTTTGTTAGCCAGAATCCCTTAGTGTTGACCTGTACTTCAGAGAAGTAGATGCCAAACAAGAGCAGCCCCAGAACTGAACCCTGAGGTACTCCACTTGTCACTTGTCTGGAGCTGGATTTGGAGTCGGCTACTTTTACAGTGTGGGTTCTATCAGTAAGCCATTTAGCAACCCATTGGGTGACATAGGGATTAATGCCCAACTTAGTAAGTTTATCTATGATTCCAGAGTGGGGGATGGTGTCAAAGGCCTTGGCAAGGTCTAGATAGGCTGTGTGGACCACCTTACCTTTGTCCATGGCTCTGGAGACTGATTCAAAGAAGTCAATCAGGTTCAGGAGACAAGATCGGCCCTTCACAAACCCAAACTGGGTGGGGTCCAGTGTTTGAAGGTTGCCAATGTCTTTGTTTATAAGTTCCATGATAACACGCTCCATGGCCTTGCAGATAAGGCTTGTCAGACTGATGGGACGGTAGTTCCCAGGATCCAAGGTGGATCCCCCCTTGTGGATTGGGATAACTGTAGCTCTGTGCCACTCAGTGGGCACGAAACCTGAGGTGAGGCTATGATTAAACATGACACTTAGGTGAGGTGCCAGTTCATATTGTAGTTCATGTAGTACACAGCCCGGGATGTCATCTGGTCCCATGGATGCTGTATTCTAGGCTTTAGAGAGTGCATTTTGTACCTGTGTGGCCGTTATTACTGGAATTTGGCAATCTTCCGGTATTGAGATGGGCCATTTAGGGGGTGAAGTTGGCACTGAATCGATCTGCCAGGATATTGGCAATATCCTTCAGATCAGTATATTTAATGCCATTCTGTTTTAGCTCAGAGCAGATCTGAGCATTGCCATTTAGATTCTTGACATAGTTATAGAATGCTTTGTGGTTGTCTTTGGAATCTTTGGCAATTTTATTTTCGTAACTAGCTTTGGAGGATTTTATGAGGCATCTCAGTTTCTTACTGAGGCTAGTAAGGAGTTTTTGCATCCTGGGATTTTCCTCTTTTCTGCAAAAGTTTCTTCCTTTTGTTGTAAAGTTTGTTTATGGCAGGGGACCACCAGATTGGCTTCCTTTTTGGATGAGAGCATTTTGGTTCTATTTGGGATGGCACGATTCATGCATGAGTGGATGTGCTCGTACAGTGCCTTAGTGTAGGATTCAGCAGTTGAACTTTCAGTTCCCGTCTGCATGGGTGTCATGAAGTTTGTCACTTCTGACTTGAGTAGCATGAAGTTGGCTTTGGAGAAGTTTTTATGGTGGTTTCTTTACTGGGGGTGGGGTGGGATGTGGATGTTAAGGGTGATTAGCTTATGGTCAGACCTGACTAACGAGGGGTGACCATAGGTATGGAGCATTGATTTCCCATGTTGGTAATGACCAGGTCTAGGATATTGGAGCCCCTGGTGGGACTATGGATTAGTTGATCCAGGGCGTTGGAATTTATGAATTCCAAGAACCGTTGCGCAAAGGTGTTGGGACATGAGTAGTTTTCCCAGTTAATGGCAGGGTAATTAAAATCACCCAGTATTAGGGTGTTTGGTTCTATCTTAATATTTTCCAGTATGTTTAGAAAGGTGTAGTGAGAATCTTGGGGCATGGGGGGATCTGTAGCAAGCTACAATTTGGATTGCAGTCTTACCTAGTGTTAGTTGCACTTGGAGAATTTCAGACACATTGTGTTGGCCAACTAGCCTGGTGGTGTGAATATCCTTGGTGAATATTGACACTCCTCCACCTTTAGTGTTTCAGTCCTGGTTTGGTGGCTGAAAAGTGTGGTAAGAGTTATAGCCTGGTATTGCAGGGGTGCTCTCTGGAGCCTTGAACCAGGTCTCAGTTACTGCACAGATATCGATGTTCTCCATTTTTAGGAGTGCCTTGAGAGAGTGCATTTTGAGGTTTAGACTTCTAGCACTAACTAACTTTCTTAATTTAATTTTTCCAAGCCTTTTGGGTTTTTATTACCATACCAGGAATGGATTTTATTTCTATATCAAGGTAAAATTAAAATTCATAAAATGAGTATTGTTTCAATCTTTGATGTTAGCCAAAATTGCTCTTTGCAGCACATGCAATGTTTCCAGAACTGACTCCTTCTGTACTTCATATGGAGTTACATGTATCTGCAGCATATCTAAGTATAATCGCACATTTTTATGATACCCATTGCTCCTACTACTACTGGAACTGTCTGGGTATCCTTCTCCCACATTGCCCTCATTTCTACCTGCAAATCTTGTTATTTTATGACTTTGTGTCCCTCTGTATGTAAGACACTGTAATCACTGGACACAGCAATTTCAATGACCAATTCTACCTTTGTCTTCCTTTCATGCACTGCTATATCTGGTTTTCTCACATCTGTTTTCTGAACAGTTAGTAACGGACAAGTCATTATGATATAACCTTTGTCATTCTCAACAATGCTTTGTGGGTCATGTTTCCATGCTTCTCAGCTCCTTCAGTTCTGTAAACTTTGCACAACCCCCAGTGCAACAGTCGTACCACATTATTATGCTTTTCAGTAAACAGGCCCTCTGTCATTAGTGTATCTCACCCAGTGACAAGACGTGTGACTGTTTCCAGTTCTGTGTTATAAAACTTACATCTGTCTGACTCTCCCACATGTTCAATGTTTTGTAAATCAATGGACTTTGTAAATTAACGTGTATGTAGTCCACTATCTTGTGCCACTAATACAAACCTTCCATCTTTTGATTTAAATTCACCTCTCCTTAACCATTCCTGCATTTGGTGCTGATCAACATGAGTTTGTTAAAGGAGTTTTCTGACCTTGCAAGTACATCTCTGGCCTTTTCACATTCCTTGCCTTCTCGTCTGATCCTTTGGTGATCACCTGATTTTTGTCGCTTCTGGTTTCATTTCCATTCCCGCTCGACACTGATCTGCTTCTGCTAAACTAAGCAGGGAAGTCGTCTTAGACTTTTTCCTCATGTTTTAAAACTTTCAGTATGTCTGTACCTGGCAAAGTCAGCAGATATGCATATAGTCTTACAATTCCAGATCTACAAATGTAATCAATTCGAAGAGGCCCACACCTCCTTCAGAATGAGGAATATATAATCTCGGTATATATTGATTTTTATATATCATCTGAAAAGCAAGAAGCATTTTTCTTGGTTTTCTGTCCAACTGATCCAATACATTTAGGGGCCAATCAATCACCCCAAAACTGCAAGTTAGAATGGGAAGAGCAAATTGGTTTATAGCTTGTACTTTTTTTCCTAGATGTCAGGGCTGTTTTCAGTATATTAGTCTTCTAAAATACTCCTTACTAAGCTTTATTTGCATTTGTTCATCCTTCATCAATTTCCAAATATTTATACACTTCCCCCCTGCTCAAGTTTTTTTATACCACATTCCTGTCCCAATCTGATGTTTTCTTTGTGCTGCAGTTTTCCTGATTTAAAGGTTGCTTTTGCACATTTATCAAGACCAAATGACATTCTTATATCATCTGTGAAAGCTTTGACCACTTGCAGTTGTGCTTTCAGTTCCTCATCTGATGAACTACACAGTTTTAAATCATACTGAAAAAGAAGATGAGAGGTCTTTACACTTTGTTGTTTTATGGGAGCCAAATTACAGCCATGAGGTAATCTGTTAAGTACATGGCTTAATGGGTTATGGGCAAGGCAAAAGAGCAGTGGTGACAGACAGTCACCCTGAAATATCCCCCTTGAGTTTTTACCCCTGAGATAATAATTTGTCTTTCATTATGGCTTAGCTGCAAAATGGCTTGCTAATATTTCTTAGTCACTGTAATCAATCAATGCAGGGTGCATCGTATACATTTGTAAGCACTTTTATCCATGCCATACTTGAATTCTTCCCCTTTTTACAGTTCTCAATTATGACTTTATTTAACAATAAATGATCCTTTGTTCCATACGAGTTTCTTTTGTTACCCTTTTGTTCAACTGCCATGACTGAGTTTTCTTCTAAACAACTATAAACTCTGTCGGCATCAATTCTAGTGTAGCTTACACATCATTGGACAGGACATTATTGGTCTACAGTTCTTAGGATATCCTGCAGGTTCCCTCTTAAGGTGGAGTATCATTTTCCTGTTAACCAGGTTGGCATCTGTTCAGGATGCGCATATAAGTAGTTCTTACTCATGGCTAAATCTTCATATAAAGATGTTAATACTTTTAACCAGAAGTTAGGTACTGCATCTGGGCCTGGGCTTTTCCAATTAGGAGCTTTTCTTAACTTTGAATCTTTCTGACTGCTACACTATCCCATTTCATATCCTGTACATTTGAACTTCTTATTCTTTCTTTTACTTTTATCCATTCAGCAACTTTGTTATGTTCCACAAGATTTTCATAGACATTTTTCCAAAATTTGTTTGTCTTCTTTTGGTGGAGTTTCTATTCCTTTTGCCTTGTTTCCCCAATTCTCTATTAAACATTTTTGGATAAGCAATATATTGCTTGTTCTATACTTTTCCTTTGTATTTATCTTCCTGTCTTCTGAGTTTTTCTGCCTGTGCTGATATCTTTAGTTTACTGTTTGCAATGGTGTGCGATAGATCCTGCTCTGTTCTGATGATGTGTATTGCTTTTATCTCATCTTTCTTAGTATTTCTGTTGATATGTTCCTTCTCCTGTACTCCTCCAACAGTGACACTTCTTATCTTAACTGCTTTGTAGTTTTCTCTGTTTGATACTTCCATGATGACATTTGATTTCTCCCCTTCCTTTCCCTTACTGTTCTGTGATTTTGGTAAGACTTTGTTATTAATTTAGCTGCACAGTATTATATCCTGTTGACTTCAGTTATACTGCATGAATTTCTATGAACAGTCTTGACTACTGTGTTCATTTGTTTTATCAAACTTCTAATATTTTAGGTCTTATAGGTTCATAGGTAGGTACTAGGCTATCAGCCCTGGGGCGTATATAAGCCTAGCCAAAAAGGTTCCCTGGCTTTCGCCACCCAAGAAAATTATTTTCCTGTGCCCCTGTCAAGCAGTGCCACAGAAGTGACCCCCAGGGTGAATTTTGTATTTCCCATCCAGTCGTCAAGATTTTTCTTAAAGAGGGCCAATGAGGATCTTTGCTTGACATGAATGGGTAGTTTGTTCCGGAGCATGGGAAGTCTCTGGGACAGGAATCTGTCCCTTCAGCATGTTCTGTTTATTGTGGTGACAAGGTTTAGGTCCCTAGATCATGTAGCTCAGAGGGATTGGGATTTCTTTAAGTGTAGCATGTCCAACAGCTCTGGGTCTGACACAGCTTTGTATGTTAGGCAGAGATCGCCTCTGAGTAGGCAATATGTGATGGAGTAGAGCTGGAGTTTTTTGAGACGGTCTGCGTATGGCATCTGTCTGAGGCCAGTAATCCTCTTAGTGAGGTATTTCTGTGGCCTTTACAATTGTTGTAGGTGTCTTGTGAGATACATGCCAAACAGGGCATTGTATCTATAATGGGTCTGATGAGGGATGAGTAGAGAGGAACAATGACCTCCTTTTTTCCAGAGGAGAACCCTTTGTGATGAGGTGTGCCACATAGAAGGATTTCCTGACTACTGTGGTGTTGTGGTGATCAAAGGAGAGACTACTGTCCACCTGTGTCCCAAGGTCTCATCACACTTTCGGTGTTTAGTGAGCTACCGCCTATGTGGTAGTTCATGGGTACCATGTTTTTCCCAAAGGAGTTGATAATGCAGTTCTTGGCATTGAGCTTGAGGCCATGACTTTGACACCAAGCATCTGTCTCTCTGAGGCCCTTTTGTAGAATGTCTACATCATTAGGTGATTCTATTATGGCTCCCAGATTGCAGTCATCTGGGAACTTTGTTATGTGTTGGCCTGCACTTCAGAGAAGTAGATGCCGAACAGGAAAGGACCTTGGACCGAACCCTGTGGTACTCCACTCATCACTAGTCTAAAGTTTGACTTGGAGTTGGATACTTTTACTGTGTGAGTTCTGTCAGTGAGCCAGTTGGCCACCTATCTTGTGACATTGATTTATGAAACACAAATACGAATGAACCAGGCCAGTAAAAAACTAAATCCAAGGCAGTCAAACTAGCAGATCAACATGGTGTAGTTGGTAAAAATAGTTTTAATACTTGAACTCCAAAATGCAGTAAAAAGGCTCTACACAAACCCACACACAATCAATGTTAAGCACGCTTTCACCTCGTATAATACAAAGCTTCATCAGAACTGAAAATCATACCCTTCAGGTGTGTTAAATACTCTCTTAATTAAACAATTGTTTCTTAAAGAACCCATCCCTCCCCTTAAATAACATGTTTCAATGTATGTATGTATTCAAAAATCATACAACTTCCAAAATGTCATAAAAATAATTAATTCAACATTGCCATAGATAAATCTCTACATAAATATTATTATAAGGTTAAAATAATAAATAACCCCATAATAAAATACTGTTAAAATAGTAAGAAATATATAGTACACAGACCTAAGGATTTTCGACTGGAAACAGACTGCCTGCCTTGCTTGGATTACTTTCAAATACTTAGTAATGCTGTACAATTATATATTTTCTATTATTACTTTTTGTTTTGTTTTGTTTTGACTTAAGACGAGTTTACATTCGCTACTTCTACTGCTATTGTCTGATCTGATTAATATACAGTGATTAACTAGAAATATATGGACTGAAAATCTTCCACACAGAGAAGTTTCTTACACTGTTTTGTTCTTTGTATTTGCACACTTCCTCAGTCACTTCTTTTTCTAAATGACCCAAGGTTTCTTCATCTATATAATGTTTTTTCATAACTCTATTCTTATTAATAAACACAAATTTGAATGTGAAGCTTTTGACATTATTTTTTGTGCAACCATTTATCTTTCCTCCAATTTCTCTCTTAAACTTTTTGTATATCTTCTATCTGGACATTCTGGGCTTCGCGCATAATAGTAACAATATACAATTTCTTATCATCAATAGTCCACTCTATAGTCTTTATGGCTCTTTTTAGGCCTATCAGTTTTTGTGGACTGCTACATCCTTCTATAATGGGGGGGGGTTCATCTTCCCCCTGAGCCTGGCTGAACCCCATTGTAGGAATGGTTCCATGTCTTGAGAATCTACACTGTAATTTTTTCCAGTCCTGACACCAGTGCATCTACCAGGATTTGGGCACGACTTGTGAACCCAGCTGTGTTTTTTTTTCCTTTCCTTTATTGATCCTTTCTCAGTAAGGTGTGCTGCATGAAGCTTGAGAATAAAAATTTCCTATAAGCACTTTTGTAAACCATTAATCCTCCCAAAATTAGATTTATAGATTCAAATGCTTCTTAACTCTTTTGATATGTCCCTGTAATTATGTGAGGTTTCTGTACACACACATTTTTGCTACCACACTATGAATTTATTTTACCACTCAAACCTTCCTGAAATTTAAATTACCTGATATACTAAGAAGACCAGTATGTTTAATGCTACAGGTTTAAGAAGGATATTGGACTTCTTATCTTACATTTACACAGTATTAGCATTGAACCTATGGCTGCTACAGCAAGCTGATAGGATTAAATCACTCTAGTCACTCCTGTGTGATCAGATTTCCTTCACTCAGAATGAAAGTAGTGAGAAACGCTATGAAGTTTGACAATCCAGAGCAAAAGTGCCATGACTCATTTGCAGTGACTCTTAATACATGTGTTTCTACAGATGTGTTACATAAAGTGCGTAAAAAGTAGTAAGAAATAACTATGACAGCACAGCCTTTTTAAAAAGTGGATTGTTGGGAATTCCAGGCGTCTTCCTCCCACCATCTTCCCCGAGTCTGCCAGTGCTTCACATGTCCTGGTTTGCAAATCTCAGTAATTTAGTGGTCTTTACCTTTGGATGCAATATTATAGAGCCATGAAGTACCAAAACCTCAAAAAGCTAATGCCCCCGCGACAAGGAAAGAGTGCAGAAGAAGTGATAGCGCACAGCACAACAGCTGTGAATTTGCAGACTGAATGGCCTTATGATCCCAATGGGGGTGAAAAAAGAGCTCTGGATACCTTGCTATAGGTGTTTCCTTGTCAGAAACTTTCAGACATGACATGAAATTAATTAAGAGCAAGGAAGACAAATTCCTGAAGAAAGTCTCAGGAGATTAAATTCAGCTCCAATATGTGTAGTGAGGAAGTTGACTTGCCTGAATACCACAGAATCTTATTTTTTTTAAATATGAAGAAATGTGGAAAACATTTTGTAGGGAGGGAAAACAAGCTGGAAAAAATGAGTTTAGGAGTTCTCATCCATTAATTTCAACATTTTGCCTATCATTATCTTGTCAATTTCACAGCAACAATCTGAACTGCACTATTGTATTAATACATCCGATGCATTTTCAGACTTCACTGTATCACATATTTTTACTTTAATAGCACTTGAGCTATATGTTGAAGAAATGTATTTTCTAATCGCATATTCTGGTACTTATAATACGTTTACTGTGCTGTTACTTGTTGTTTGAGGGTATTTTGTTATTGTTGCACGTACTTGCTGACCACTTTTGTAATAGGCTCTAGCCTTGGGAAATGTATGAGTCTCACTAGCCTCAGAACGCCATATACTATGATCTTGAAACCAATGTCTCTCTCCCTTATTTTCATCCTAGATAGCCCCCCATGCTAACTGATCACCGCGTGGCACCCAGGCTACCTACGCAGAACTGACGGACTCCCTCCTAGTGCGAACGCACAGACCAACCTCTAAAAAATAATCTGAAACTAGAAGTTTAACACCCAAAGAGCTTTAGGGTAAAATAATAATCCTTGCTTAATTTTCCTAGTCAGGAAGCGTTCCGTTGGCAGGAATCAGTCAGTACCTTCACCAAAAATCAGGCTCAGTAAATATATTGCCAAGGAGTATATCCATTAAAAACGGCAAGCATTTACTTTAACTATATTGTCTTCTGCATCTATAACCAGTTACCTTTAAGACACTGCTAAGTCCTTGTGGTGTATTCCCCGCTCCGCTTTGCCCTCGCTTTGCTCGGGCTCGCTCCGTTCCCCACCCTGCCTCCTTATCCCACCCGCCCCCACTACCTCTACTTTTATTAGGTCATCTAGCCCATCCCACGCTCCATTCCACCAATCACAACTGTCCCTCACTCTATCTCTTTCCCCTCCCACATTTCTGGCTCTCTAGACTACCTAGTCTATTCTCCTTGTCCTCCCACTATACCATGGATAAAAACACATATTTCATCATCCCCTCTATAGTACTACTCCTTCTTATTCCTTATCTATTAACTAGATATGAAACTCATGAACTCTCAGGAATTCCCCTCCCCAAAAGTCATACCTCCTCACATTCAAACCATCCCTCCAATCTTATCTCTCCCTCTCTCTACTCTACTAATACCCTAGGCTCAAAGATAGTACATCCTACCCCTTACCACCCTAAGGCAACCACAACTAAAACTAACCTTAAAATACTATTTAAACTCCAAAGACTACTAGACCACCTGAAAAAATGCATCACTAAAGATGGCGATATACACCCCAACCCAGGTCCTAACACCGCCCGAGGCTCTGTCTCCTTGAAAACCGCCGGAAGATCTGCTGGCTCTCTCCTTATATTTCACCTCAATCTAAGAAGCATTAATAACAAGGTTCACAACCTACATGCTCTGCTAGCTACCCACTCCCCTGACATCATGTGCCTATCGGAAACATGGCTCAAACCAAGCACCAAGGATGAAGAAATCATCCCACCCGGGTATAATATCCTTAGGGCTGATCGGTTAACTAAAAAGGGTGGGGGAACAGCTGTCATGTTTAAGAATTCATTGAATGTCATAAGGAATCCACTCCAACCTCCTAAGGTCTCCAACCTAGAACTGATTGCCCTAAAGTTATGCTTAAACAGCCAAAAAAGTATTAATCTTATAGTAATTTATATACCACCAGGCAGGAACTTAGAAAACCTAGAGCAGACTCTCAGCTGGCTAGCCACCAATTACCCTCAAGAAACCATAGTACTAGGAGATTTCAACATTGACTGGTCCCTCTACTCCGAACACATAAATCCCCTCCCTATCAACCTACATGGTTTCTCCCAAAATATTCTATCTCCCACTAGAACAGGAAATGCTCAGCAAAAAGAGAGTATCATTGACTGGATTCTTACCAACAAGGGTACAAATAACTATACCGCAGGGACCCTTCCCAACGACCTTAGTGACCACCTTATTACTTATATCAGAAAGCTTAAATGCCCACCTACTAACCCCCTCCAACCAGACTAATTAGAAATAACAAGAAATTTATCCCTAACCAATTTCTTGCAGAACTCAAATCTTGTAACTGGTCCATCCTAAACACTTTATCCCTAGATGAGAGTGTGTCATATTTTAACGACACATTCCTTAAGATACTTGACTCCCACGCCCCAAAGCGAATAATCAGAATCAAGGAACGAATTGCACCTTGGTTAACAGGTGATACCAAAACTAAAATTAAACTCCGGGACCAGGCCTGGAACAAATGGAGAGCTACCAAAACTCCCCCAGATCGCATTAAGTTTCAACAGCTTAGAAACTCAACAAAAGCTGCCATTACTACAGATAAAAAACGATATTTCTGTCACCTCCAGGATAAACATCAGCATAACCCAAAGAAATTTTGGGCTGGATTTAATACCCTCCTCCATCCTGGCAAATCTACCACCCCCACCCCTGAGAAACTCATTGGGAAAGATCCAGAAGAAATAGCCAACACCTTTAACTCTTTTTTTACTGTGACTATTCAGTCCCTAGCCAGTCAACTCTCCTCCACTCCCCCACCGGTAACTCTAACTAATGACCCAGATCACCCCTCCTTTAACTTACAACCAATATCTACCTCCTATATTCGTTCCCTTCTGAAAAAGCTCAAACCAACCACCCTGGCGGCTGACCAACTCCCAGCCGAACACCTACAAATTGCATCAGATGCCATAGCCTACCCCATATCAATATTGATTAACAGAACCATAGCTGAAGCTACCATTCCCTCTATCTGGAAAATCTCCTATATCATCCCTCTTCACAAAGGAGGGACCTCCACGGATACATCCAACTACAGATCCATTGCAATACTGTCTCCGCTAGCCAAAATTATGGAACGGTGTGTTCACAAACAGCTCATAAACCACCTTACCCTTAATAGTCTATTGTCTAACACCCAGTATGGTTTTCGCCCCCATCATAGCACAACCACTGCCCTTCTCTCCTTTGTTGACTCAGTCAATAACAACCGCAACAACAAACTAATATCCTCCGCTCTCTTTCTTGATCTATCAAAAGCCTTCGACATGGTCAATCACCAACACCTGCTCCACACCCTGGAAACCCTGCATCTTAGCAACCTTACTATTAGCTGGTTTAATGCTTACCTCTCTGGTAGAAAACAAGCCGTCCAGTGGCAAAACAGGCTTTCAGACCTACTCCCAAATAACATCAGTGTTCCCCAGGGCTCTATACTTGGTCCCCTTCTCTTCTCTGTCTTCATAAATGATCTTCACTCAGTCATCCCCAAAGCCTCCTGCATTCAATATGCAAATGACTCCACCCTGATCTGCTCTGACATCTCTCTCACCAAACTCCAAGATACAACCCAGTATTGCTTTACTATAGTCGAAAAATGGTTCTCAGAACTAAAACTCTTACTAAATCCTACTAAAACCAAGTTACTGCTATTTTTTCCCTCTGTATCTACCTCCCAAGGTAATGAACCTCCAAATGCCAATAACCCAACCTTCCACGTGGTTTCCACCAATGGAACCATCATAGAGCCTGTCTCCTACACCAAACTACTCGGTGTAACCATCGACCACAAGCTTAAATTTGATATGCACATCAGCCTAACCATTAAGTCTGTTAACAAGAAACTCGGCTCCATGTATAGAATAAAAAACTTCTTAACCCTACACACCAAACTAACTATAGCTCACACTCATCACCTCTCCACCCTCCTATATGCCTCCCCAATATTTTCATTCCTCAACAAAAGAGAGCTCAATAAACTCTCTACAGCTTATAACCATATAGCCAGATTCATAACAGGTATGCCTTATCGAACCCACCACTGCCTAAACCTAAAGGCACTTGAATGGTTAGAACTGCCCAACATTCTCAAAATCAACCAACTCACTGAGGCATTTAAGATAATTAACCAACCAGACAAACCCCCCTCACTGAGTAAAATACTTACCCCCTACTCCAACCTAACCTGCCTCAGATCATCTAAAAGTGTCCAGGTACAGACCGTCAAATCTAACAACTCTGGAGGCAATGCTCTCTATGCCAATTCCATTGGTAAGCTATGGAACTCCTTCCCAACCAGCCTAAGACTCATGACCTCTCTTAATCAATTCAAAAAACACCTCAAAGAATTCCTTAAGTCCCACTGGCTATGCCCCTGTACCAAACCTGACTAACAATAAAAGTCCGGGACCACCTAAGCCTTGTTCCATCCCAGAACTAACAACGTCCCTCTAGGCTGTACAATGTAACCTTGTAGACTACCTATATAAGCTCTGTGTCTGTTAATTTACAGTATGCAAAGCCAATTGGTATTTTTATTCTCTATTTAACTGTATGTAAAACCAATTGTTATTTTTTATTGTCTTTTATGTTGAATAATACTTTACTTCTGTACGTATATGAATTGTACCTTCTCTTCTTCTTGGAGCTTTTCTCCCTGGGCCTCTACTGAAAAAGGACATGTATCCAGCTAGACTAGCCCGGTAAACAAATGTAAAATAAATAAAATAAAATAAATAAAATATTTCTGTCCAATACCATGGAAATTCTTTTCATGACAACTGTCTTTCCTTTTGTGTATACTTGAATATTGCTTTTTCAAAGCAAAAAATGTACAAAATTGATAATAGCATGAAAGGAAGCATTGTCTTACTGCTAATCTACACTTAGACATGAATTTAGAATGTATAATATGAATTCTGCACACATGGCCATCTTTCTCTCCATTAATGTTACAGTACTCTTTAAAACAGCCTCATTTATCTTTTATGCATCTGTTTTCTTAGTTAATTCTTTAAACTGTATAGTAGCTATTTCACTCACTCTGCACACTTTCACAGTTTTTGATAAGGTCATTTCTGGGGTCTTAATAAACTGCTTCTGGTTTGATGGCTTTTACCTTGATTTCTCAGCTAAGTAACATAAGAAATGACAGTTATTCTAGGATCCTGTGTCCTTTTTAAAGAATAAATGGAAAATTACTTTAAGGCTTGATAAAAGTCATGAACCATGCTCTAAAGGCTGCTATTTTCTTCCACTTCTTCATGAAAAGTAAAACTTAAACATCTTCAAGGCTTCCCTAGTGATATTCAGAAGTATTGCACACTGTAACTTTTCAGGCTTCTCAACTATCAGCTCTTAGTGAGACATAAATTCAATTTCTGGATATAAATTTCCAGTTTTCTATTAATTGCCTTGCAGTAACAGAATTCCTGGTAGCTGTAACTGCATCATTATTTTAATAGTGACTTAATTTTAATTCCTTTTGTATTTTCAAGCAGATAAAATCTTGAAAATGAATATATTTATATTCATTTCATAAATGTATTTCCCCTGTTCTCATACTATGGAATATACAGATGTTTATCATGATATTCTGTAGGGCAACATAAACAGTCCAGATGCACATCAGCCTCCATGAGGTGTTTAGTCTTTAGTCTGATAGCCTAGTCTGACTGCCTTAAAGGACAACCGCACCCGCAGACTAAAAAAAAAAAATATTTCATTATGGTTTGGTGTTTCCTACATTTTAACACCACTCTGGGACTATTTAGAGCTTTTTAGATATTTTATATGCAATTTCTGACTCTGACCACATGGAATCTGGCATCTTGAAATAATTCTGACTGTTTAGTCTGCCTCTAAGTATTCCAGAATGCATTGTTTGTCTCCAAAAAATTGCATTAGATCTGCCACGTTTTCCTTAAAGCTCCTGTCATTGCACTGATTTTACAGGCATTCACTGCTGTGTTATAGTCACCTACTTTTGGTTAAAATGTTATCCTTTTTCAATAGCTACTTCAAACACAAGCAGTGCAAATGCTACAGAACAGAATTGAAAAGTGCATTTTATTACTCTTTCTTCTTAGAAATGCTAACTGACTTTTGTGTAAGCTGAAATCTAGTTCTTCAAGGTATCTCCCCTCCCCCTTCACACCTACCTTCCCTAGCTGTCAAAGAGCTAAGGGTAATTTGACCCATTATCTTCATGTGATTGACAGCTCACAGCAGGTGACCAGACTAATGTACTGTTTTCTTGTCAGCCTTTCCTTCCTTACAGTGGGAGATTTTTTTTTTTTGTTGCACTCATCCTGTCAAATTTAGAACCAAGCTACATAGCACTGGCAATAATCACTGTTTTGCAAAGCATCCAACTCCCACTTATTTTTCCTTCTGGTTTGGTTAAATAGCTAACAAATGATGCACTATAAACATGAAATATTTCACAGACTTGCATGACAGCACCCACATGCTTTTTTAAGAAAATTATGGTATTGCATATTTCTTGTAATCTGATGTAGTGTTGTCGATTAATTGTGACAGACATCTGCTTCTTATGTAAAAACATGCATTTAATGTCTACCGTTAGTCATTGCAAATTTATGCTCTTAGTTTTTGCAGCTGTTACTGTGTTTCTGCTTGTACTTTGTCACATATCGGTAGGGCTCTTCAGAAAAGTGAGATTCTAGTTTGACATTTTTGCTAGGGTAAAAGTGGGCTGGGCAAGGCCGCTCTGACATCATAATGTGGGAGGTCCACTGGCTCTTCTATACAGCATGCAAATCAGGTGGGGATTATATCACTTTGGGGGAGGAAACGTCCCGGTAGCTAGAGCAAGAGCTCTGGCAGATGTGACATCATCATTTCAGAGCCAGCTAGAGGTTTTTCAACTTAGTTTTCAAAGTGAAAGTGAAACAGTACGGAAAGGTAGGAAGCCAAACAGGGAAAACAATTGAGTGGATTAGCTGCATGGGTGATTTTTCGAGGCTGTATCAATGAACAGGGACTAAAATAGACAGCAGGTTGAGCAATCTGATTTAATATCCCATTGTTGTCCTTTAATGAAGGATGCAGGAATCTGTACCACATAACATGCATCTCCCTATAGCTTAGTCATTAGCATATTTAAAGTTATATACTCCATATATAACAGCAGGAATATGTACCACATAACTTGCATCTCCCTATAGCTTAGTCATTAGCATATTTAAAGTTATATACTCCATATATAACAGCAGGAATGGAAGGGACTCTGCACACTTATTAGCCACATGAGGTCTCTATAGTTAAAATTATAGTTATTAGTTTAGGGTATTTAATTCAGTACAAAATAAAATAATGCAATATGTTATCCTGAATTAACTGTGAAATTGAAAAAGTACTTTATTTTTTGAAAAATATATGTGTGTTTTAAATAATAAAATGTTGGAAAATTAAGTTAGTGTTGCACCTGACACTGAGTAAAGCCAGTGTGGGACTTGCAAGGACTTAAAGCATAATATAGTTGATGTAATGAATATCACTGTTAGGTACTCAGCTAACCTCTTTTGTACTATTGTAAAAATGAACATTTGATTATGGCTGGAATTCACAGCAATGGGTTTCAATGAATTAAAAAAGTAACAACTCCCCAGAAAAATTAGATAAACAGTCTGAAAGAACTGAAGAATATCTATGTAGCACACCGCATGTTAATATTCAAACAGGAATAAACACTTGAACAAAGATTTTTCTAATCATGTAATACTTTTAACTCATGTAAAACCACTATTATTATATGCAACCACTATTATTATATTCAAGAACATTTCTCAACATAAGAGTGCACTTCTGAGAAGATTTCTGTACTGCCAATATAGTGGTGTAAATCAGTATAGCAATAACCCACGACTGGGTGTGGGTAATGCTGGATTTACCCATGGTTGGCATGGTTTGGTCACAAGGGTGAAGCCCGAGTGACCAAACAAAGCCAACTGTGGGTAAATCCAGCATTGCCCACACCCAGCCGTAGGTTATTGCTATTATACAATGGTGTTTGTTTTGTGTTATATTATGTTTGTGTTCCTGTTATTTAGATTTTTGTTGGCTTTAGTTTGTATTCTTGCACTTTGTCTAAGATAAAATAGTCCACACTTTTAGTTCATGTTTATTGTTTATTTTATTAAAGGTTTAGAGAGCGGTATCGAGAAGTGCAATGCTTGCATTTTTGTGTGTTTTTTTTCTGTTGTGGCATTTTTACAATTGTTAAATGTAGTTTAGTACATCGTATGTTATGCGTACAGTTTTGAAAGAAGAGGCTGATGGAGTGTGGATCTGACTTTACCAAGTAGATTGGTGTGTATGAGCTGAGGGATGGAGGACTGTATCAGCAATCAAGACTCGGCTGGGTGCCTGAGGTATGATATCGGAGACTTGATTACAGTTTTGCTGCTTTTTCTCCATTTACATAGGGACTTCTGTAATGGTATGTAAAGTGTATACTTTACAGAAATAGAGTTACAAGTCGCGAGTGAGGGTGGATCTGCTTTTATGACGTTAATTGCTGTTCAAGCTGAGGGACTGAGTTGTGTATTAACAATAATGGGTTTTGGGTGATTCAGCTGCAATTTATTACGGTTTTGGTTCTTGCTGTTGTATGCTTTACTGTGTTTTGTCCATTTAATGTTTTGTCATAATCGATGCATGGTACGTTACCAGACAGACTTTTTCGTTAGTTCATTTTGATTTACCATGTGCACGCTGGTGGTATTAGCCAATCAGCATGCACGTTTATTGGCTTTGCTGAGTTTGCATTGTATAATACACTATATTATCATGTTACTGAAACAATTCTTATTCCAAAGAAATATGAATATTTAAATTTCAGTCAGTAAGGATGTACCTCTGAGATCCCCTTACCTAAAGAAATCATGTTCTCATAGTTCCGTACCATCACCTCCCGGTGTAACTCTTTGTTTTGCTCACTCAGCATCTTCCACTCCTCACTTGAAAACTCAACAGCAACATCTTCAAAGCTTTTTGGCACCTAAAAACACACAAAATTTACTTGTTCTTCATTTATTATGCACACAAATGAACATAAATGGTTTCAACAGGAATGTAACCAGCTGTGTTAAAATGTTCAGTTGTACTAGATGTTAATTTGCCAACATTAATAACTATTCCTTTCTTCCTGTTCACTGACAGATTTGTAAAAACTCAACCTTCTCAGGAATTGGTTAGCAACCAGAATTATGAGTTTTTGCTCATTCAGTAGCAGTATAACAATGTGTATACAGGACAATTAGTAGTAAGACACAAGGGTATTAATCTACCTAGAGAAGTAAATTATATGGATTTGTAATCCTGCACTTAAATCGCTGTACTCGGATTAACATAGAAACAAGTTATGGGTGTACCACAATGACTTATCGACATGGCTGTTGTTCACCTTCCTCTTCTAATAGGAATGTAGCCTTTGTGCCATAATAGTCACCTCAGCCCATTACAAACTTTCTTGGGCTTCAAATCATCCCCTTATATAACATCCAACACACAGCATGCCAGAATCACTCACCAGCTCAGTCACCTCAGCACCAATTGAAATCCCTATGATGTCGCCATCACTGTCCAGTTTTAAGTAGGTGACTTACAGCACATTCAATTACTGTTCGTTAACATACCAACATCCATACACCCCATCTTCTAAGCAGGGGATGATGACTGGGACTGTAGAGGAGCACGAACCATGAAAATTCAGATCTATCATGACAGTAAGTACATAGTTTTCATACCCATCATGGACTGGTCCATCCTGTTCTATAATTAAGTCAGAGACCTCAGCAGTCAACCTGGGAGGAAGTATGAGAGAAGAAACTGGAAAAAGTGACCCCAAATGCCACAAGATGTAAAGATTACATCCAGCATGTAATGCTTCAGAAGGTTGCCTAAAAAAGCACATGTATCAGCAGCATAAATATCATTAACAGATACATTATGGAAAAGCCCGACAGGTGGCTACTGCTCTTGTGTAATGAACTTTAGATTCTCCTACTAGGGATTTTCCATGCCTAAGATAAACTAAAGTAATACAATCAGAAACTTTTCAGACAAAGTTACTTTAGAGACTTTCATATTCAATATGTTACCAGCAAAGGAAACAAACTGCTGCACATCTTTCCTAATTATCAGTCCAGTGAGGGTAAAACAGCAGCTACCTGGGAACATCTAAACACTGAAGCAGTTATTCTCCCTTGTCAGAATGATGCAGAAAACTACAGGAAAACTTATGTCTGGTTTATATTTACTTCAGTAGTCTCTGAGGAATTACTTCATCACACTTCACCTTTGTTTTTATGAAACACAAGGTATGGTGGGTTAAGACATAAAACCCGAAGTTCAGCCTGCCAGATGCAGAATAGGAGACCATTAATTATTTATTTATTTTATTTTATTTATCATTTGTTAACCGGGAAAGTCCGACTTGGAACAAAGCCAATTTTCAGCGGAGGCCTGGGAAAAAAGGCTCCAGATGCATGTCTTTGTAATGTGGGAGGAAACTGCAGCACTTGGAGGAAACCCATACGAATGCAGGGAGGACATACAGACTCCCCACAGAAGGCACCCCAGCTGAGAATCGAACCGGAGAACCTCATGCTGTGAGGTGACAATGCTACCGCTGCACCACTGCACCACTGCGCCGTCCATTAAGGAGTGTAACCCCCATTCCCAAATTCCAAACTGCCCCAAAGCACTACTGGTTTAAGTGACTTGCTAAAGATCACAGAGTAGGTGAATGAAAATAGAAAGATTCAAACCCTGTACCTTTGGCACACAAAGCCTCTCATTAACAAGTCAGAGCTTTAGTCCTTTGCACTAACTGCTGGATAGCCACGAGTAAAATGTTTTTTTTTCCCAGAAAAGAACTTCAGCTCTGCTCTGTAGGCCAGTTCAAAGGGAGGTTGAGTCAACTGCTCTGGCTAAAAATTGACATTCCATTGTGGAGCAGGATCTCTAATCAGACGTCTGAGGAGAAAGGTTTCCTTCAGAAAACTATTACACAACTTAAGAGAGGCAAAAGAAATTCTGGAAACCTAAATGAAAGAGCAAGATGGATGCTAAGTGAATCACAGTACGTAAAAACCGCACCTCTGAGCAAAGAATGGAAGGGACATACTCCAGGACTACTGGAACAGGCCTAACAAAACGATTCACAAATCATTCAGAACCCAAACTAGAAGAAGAGTCCATTTTATCTTTGTACATTTTCTTAGTGCTGGGCTTCTGGATGGAAACAAGGCTACAGACCATGCTGCCAGGGTAAGCTGGTCACTAACCATCGTTAGAACTGGAGAATAACCAAGCAGTTAATCTGTGGCCATGTAAATGCAAATGACACTTGCCAGATGGGTCAGAGAGGAAGATCTTGAGTGTCCTCAACCTGAGTGCTTTTTCGTGGAGATGAGATCACAGCAGGGGAAACTACACTTAGCAAGACCAAAAATGAAGCTATGAGAATGACCCAAACATCCTTCCACTGCAGTTTCTGCATGAACTTGGAAAATGCAGGAAATGGAGAAAGTTGTTAAAAAAACGATGTGGAAACCTGTCTTGGCATCGCTCATCCTCTGATCCAAGGGAGAATCAGGGAGAATTAGCATTTGGCAAAGGTGAAGCTTGTAAACAGAGAGCAATGAGGACCCTCCACAGGCGGTAAAGAGACCTTACTATCAACCAGCTAAGATACCCCTCATGGAGCATCAGCAAGCAACTGCTGATCTGGTTCACTAGTGAGTTGGTTTCTCCAGGTACACCCTCACACACTAGCCTTTACTTACATTTCAGATATTCCACATTTCCCAAATAAACACTCACTTCTTCCTATGTAACTACACCCATATACTCTGGCCTTTCCTTACATTTCAGATATTCTACATTTCCCAATAAACCTTCACTTCTTCCTATGTAACTACATCCTCATACTCTAGCCTCTTTCCTTACATTTCAGATATTCTACATTTCCCAAGTAAACCCTCACTTCATCCTGTGTAACTACACCCATATACTCTGGCCTTTCCTTATATTTCAGATATTCTACATTTCCCAAGTAAACCCTCACTTCATCCTGTGTAACTACACCCATATACTCTGGCCTTACCTTACATTTCAGATATTCTACATTTCCCAAATAAACCCTCACTTCATCCTGTGTAACTACACCCATATACTCTGGCTTTTCCTTACATTTCAGATATTCTACATTTCTGAAATAAACCCTCACTTCTTCCTATGTAACTACACCCTCACACTCTAGCCTCTTTCCTTACATTTCAGATATTCTACATTTCCCAATAAACCCTCACTTCTTCCTATGTAACTACACCCTCATACTCTAGCCTCTTTCCTTACATTTCAAATATTCTACATTTCCCAAATAAACCCTCACTTCTTCCTATGTAACTACACCCTCATGCTCTAGTCTTTACTTACATTTCAGATATTCTACATTTCCCAAATAAACCCTCACTTCTTCCTATGTAACTACACCCTCATGCTCTAGTCTTTACTTACATTACAGATATCCTACATTTCCCAAATAAACCCTCACTTCTTCCTATGTAACTACACCCTCATACTCTAGCCTCTTTACTTACATTTCAGATATGCTACATTTCTGAAATACACCCTCACTTCTTCCTATGTAACTACACCCTCACACTCTAGCCTCTTTCCTTACATTTCAGATATTCTACATTTCCCAATAAACCCTCACTTCTTCCTATGTAACTACACCCATATACTCTGGCCTTGCCTTACATTTCAGATATTCTACATTTCCCAAATAAACCCTCACTTCTTCCTATGTAACTACACCCTCACACACTAGCCTCTTTCCTTACATTTCAGATATTCTACATTTCCCAATAATCCCTAACTTCTTCCTATGTAACTACACCCTCATACTCTAGCCTCTTTCCTTACATTTCAGATATTCTACATTTCCCAAATAAACCCTCACTTCTTCATATGTAACTACACCCTCATGCTCTAGTCTTTACTTACATTTCAGATATTCTACATTTCCCAAATAAACCCTCACTTCTTCCTATGTAACTACACCCTCACACTCTAGCCTCTTTCCTTACATTTCAGATATTCTACATTTCCCAATAAACCCTCACTTCTTCCTATGTAACTACATCCTCATACACTAGCCTCTTTCCTTACATTTCAGATATTCTACATTTCCCAAATAAACCCTCACTTCTTCCTATGTAACTACACCCTCACACTCTAGCCTTTCCTTACATTTCAGATATTCTACATTTTCCAATAAACCCTCACTTCTTCCTATGTAACTACACCCTCATACACTAGCCTCTTTCCTTTCCTCTACATTTCTGAAATAAACCCTCACTTCTTCCTATGTAACTACACCCTCACACTCTAGCCTCTTTCCTTACATTTCATATATTCTACATTTCCCAATAAACCCTCACTTCTTCCTATGTAACTACACCCATATACTCTGGCCTTTCCTTACATTTCAGATATTCTACATTTCCCAAATAAACCCTCACTTCTTCCTATGTAACTACACCCTCACACTCTAGCCTCTTCCCTTACATTTCAGATATTCTACATTTCCCAATAAACCCTCACTTCTTCCTATGTAACTACACCCTCATACTCTAGCCTCTTTCCTTACATTTCAGATATTCTACATTTCCCAAATAAACCCTCACTTCTTCCTATGTAACTACACCCTCATGCTCTAGTCTTTACTTACATTTCAGATATTCTACATTTCCCAAATAAACCCTCACTTCTTCCTATGTAACTACACCTTCACACTCTAGCCTCTTTCCTTACATTTCAGATATTCTACATTTCCCAATAAACCCTCACTTCTTCCTATGTAACTACACCCTCATACTCTAGCCTCTTTCCTTACATTTCAGATATTCTACATTTCCCAAATAAACCCTCACTTCTTCCTATGTAACTACACCCTCATACTCTAGCCTCTTTCTTTACATTTCAGATATTCTACATTTCCCAAATAAACCCTCACTTCTTCCTGTGTAACTACATCCTCATACACTAGCCTCTTTCCTTACATTTCAGATATTCTACATTTCCCAAATAAACCCTCACTTCTTCCTATGTAACTACACCCTCATATTCTAGCCTCTTTCCTTACATTTCAGAAATTCTACATTTCCCAAATAAACCCCCACTTCTTCCCATGTAACTACAGCCTCATACTCTAGCCTCTTTCCTTACATTTCAGATATTCTACATTTCCCAAATAAACACTCACTTCTTCCTATGTAACTACATCCTCATACACTAGCCTCTTTCCTTACATTTAAGATATTCTATATTTCCCAAATAAACCCTCACTTCTTCCTATGTAACTACATCCTCATACTCTAGCCTCTTTCCTTAGATTTCAGATATTCTACATTTCCCAAGTAAACCCTCACTTCATCCTGTGTAACTACACCCATATACTCTGGCCTTTCCTTATATTTCAGATATTCTACATTTCCCAAGTAAACCCTCACTTCATCCTGTGTAACTACACCCATATACTCTGGCCTTTCCTTACATTTCAGATATTCTACATTTCCCAAATAAACTCTCACTTCTTCCTATGTAACTACACCCTCATACTCTAGCCTCTTTCCTTACATTTCAGATAGTCTACATTTCCCAATAAACCCTCACTTCTTCCTATGTAACTACATCCTCATACACTAGCCTCTTTCCTTACATTTCAGATATTCTACATTTCCCAAATAAACCCTCACTTCTTCCTATGTAACTACACCCTCATACTCTAGCCTCTTTCCTTACATTTCAGATATTCTACATTTCCCAAATAAACCCTCACTTCTTCCCATGTAACTACAGCCTCATACTCTAGCCTCTTTCCTTACATTTCAGATATTCTACATTTCCCAAATAAACACTCACTTCTTCCTATGTAACTACATCCTCATACACTAGCCTCTTTCCTTACATTTCAGATATTCTACATTTCCCAAATAAACCCTCACTTCTTCCTATGTAACTACATCCTCATACTCTAGCCTCTTTCCTTACATTTCAGATATTCTACATTTCCCAAATAAACCCTCACTTCTTCCTATGTAACTACATCCTCATACTCTAGCCTCTTTCCTTACATTTCAGATATTCTACATTTCCCAAATAAACCCTCACTTCTTCCTATGTAACTACACCCTCATACTCTAGCCTCTTTCCTTACATTTCAGATATTCTACATTTCCCAATAAACCCTCACTTCTTCCTATGTAACTACACCCTCATACTCTAGCCTCTTTCCTTACATTTCAGATATTCTACATTTCCCAAATAAACCCTCACTTCTTCCTATGTAACTACATCCTCATACTCTAGCCTCTTTCCTTACATTTCAGATATTCTACATTTCCCAAATAAACCCTCACTTCTTCCTATGTAACTACATCCTCATACTCTAGCCTCTTTCCTTACATTTCAGATATTCTACATTTCCCAAATAAACCCTCACTTCTTCCTATGTAACTACACCCTCATACTCTAGCCTCTTTCCTTACATTTCAGATATTCTACATTTCCCAAATAAACCCTCACTTCTTCCTATGTAACTACATCCTCATACTCTAGCCTCTTTCCTTACATTTCAGATATTCTACATTTCCCAAATAAACCCTCACTTCTTCCTATGTAACTACATCCTCATACTCTAGCCTCTTTCCTTACATTTCAGATATTCTACATTTCCCAAATAAACCCTCACTTCTTCCTATGTAACTACATCCTCATACTCTAGCCTCTTTCCTTACATTTCAGATATTCTACATTTCCCAAATAAACCCTCACTTCTTCCTATGTAACTACACCCTCATACTCTAGCCTCTTTCCTTACATTTCAGATATTCTACATTTCCCAAATAAACCCTCACTTCTCCCATGTAACTACACCTCATACTAGCCTCTTTCCTTACATTTCAGATATTCTACATTTCCCAAATAAACCCTCACTTCTTCCTATGTAACTACACCCTCATACTCTAGCCTCTTTCCTTACATTTCAGATATTCTACATTTCCCAAATAAACCCTCACTTCTTCCTATGTAACTACACCCTCATACTCTAGCCTCTTTCCTTACATTTCAGATATTCTACATTTCCCAAATAAACCCTCACTTCTTCCTATGTAACTACATCCTCATACTCTAGCCTCTTTCCTTACATTTCAGATATTCTACATTTCCCAAATAAACCCTCACTTCTTCCTATGTAACTACACCCTCATACTCTAGCCTCTTTCCTTACATTTCAGATATTCTACATTTCCCAAATAAACCCTCACTTCTTCCCATGTAACTACAGCCTCATACTCTAGCCTCTTTCCTTACATTTCAGATATTCTACATTTCCCAAATAAACCCTCACTTCTTCCTATGTAACTACATCCTCATACTCTAGCCTCTTTCCTTACATTTCAGATATTCTACATTTCCCAAATAAACCCTCACTTCTTCCTATGTAACTACGGCCTCATACTCTAGCCTCTTTCTTTACATTTCAGATATTCTACATTTCCCAAATAAACCCTCACTTCTTCCTATGTAACTACATCCTCACACTCTAGCCTTTACATACATTTCAGATATTCTACATTTCCCAAATAAACCTTCACTTCTTCCTATGTAATTACAGCCTCATACTCTAGCCTCTTTCCTTACATTTCAGATATTCTACATTTCCCAAATAAACCCTCACTTCTTCCTATGTAACTACACCCTCATACTCTAGCCTCTTTCCTTACATTTCAGATATTCTACATTTCCCAAATAAACCCTCACTTCTTCCTATGTAACTACATCCTCATACTCTAGCCTCTTTCGTTACATTTCAGATATTCTACATTTCCCAAATAAACCCTCACTTCTTCCTATGTAACTACATCCTCATACTCTAGCCTCTTTCGTTACATTTCAGATATTCTACATTTCCCAAATAAACCCTCACTTCTTCCTATGTAACTACACCCTCATACTCTAGCCTCTTTCCTTACATTTCAGATATTCTACATTTCCCAAATAAACCCTCACTTCTTCCTATGTAACTACACCCTCATACTCTAGCCTCTTTCCATACATTTCAGATATTCTACATTTCCCAAACAAACCATCACTTCTTCCTATTTAACTACAAACTCTAGCCTCTTTCCTTACATTAAAGATATTCTGCATTTCCCAAATAATCCCTCACTTCTTCCAATGTAGCTATATCCTCATACTCTAGCCTCTTTCCATACATTTCAGATATTCTACATTTCCCAAACAAACCCTCACTTCTTCCTATTTAACTACAAACTCTAGCCTCTTTATTTACATTTCAGATATTCTGCATTTCCCAAATAAACCCTCACTTCTTCCTATGCAACTACATCCTCATACTCTAACCTCTTTCCTTACATTTCAGATATTCTACATTTCCCAAATAAACCCTCACTTCTTCCCATGTAATGTAACTACATCCTCATACTCTAGCCTCTTTCCTTACATTTCAGATATTCTACATTTCCCAAATAAACCCTCACTTCTTCCTATGTAACTACATCCTCATACTCTAGCCTCTTTCCTTACATTTCAGATATTCTACATTTCCCAAATAAACCCTCACTTCTTCCTATGTAACTACACCCTCATACTCTAGCCTCTTTCCTTACATTTCAGATATTCTACATTTCCCAAATAAACCCTCACTTCTTCCTATGTAACTACGGCCTCATACTCTAGCCTCTTTCTTTACATTTCAGATATTCTACATTTCCCAAATAAACCCTCACTTCTTCCTGTGTAACTACACCCATATACTCTGGCCTTTCCTTACATTTCAGATATTCTACATTTCCCAAATAAACCCTCACATCTTCCTATTTAACTACAAACTCTAGCCTCTTTCCTTACATTTCAGATATTCTATATTTCCCAAATAAACCCTCACTTCTTCCTATGTAACTACATCCTCATACTCTAGCCTCTTTCCTTACATTTCAGATATTCTACATTTCCCAAATAAACCCTCACTTCTTCCTATGTAACTACATCCTCATACTCTAGCCTCTTTCGTTACATTTCAGATATTCTACATTTCCCAAATAAACCCTCACTTCTTCCCATGTAACTACAGCCTCATACTCTAGCCTCTTTCCTTACATTTCAGATATTCTACATTTCCCAAATAAACCCTCACTTCTTCCTATGTAACTACACCCTCATACTCTAGCATCTTTCCTTACATTTCAGATATTCTACATTTCCCAAATAAACCCTCACTTCTTCCTATGTAACTACATCCTCATACTCTAGCCTCTTTCTTTACATTTCAGATATTCTACATTTCCCAAATAAACCCTCACTTCTTCCTGTGTAACTATCCTCATACTCAGCCTTTCCTTACATTTCAGATATTCTACATTTCCCAAATAAACCCTCACTTCTTCCTATGTAACTACGGCCTCATACTCTAGCCTCTTTCTTTACATTTCAGATATTCTACATTTCCCGAATAAACCCTCACTTCTTCCTGTGTAACTACACCCATATACTCTGGCCTTTCCTTACATTTCAGATATTCTACATTTCCCAAATAAACCCTCACTTCTTCCTAGCCTCTTTCCTTACATTTCAGATATTCTACATTTCCCAATAAACCCTCACTTCTTCCTATGTAACTACATCCTCATACTCTAGCCTCTTTCCTTACATTTCAGATATTCTACATTTCCCAAATAAACCCTCACTTCTTCCTATGTAACTACACCCTCATACTCTAGCCTCTTTCCTTACATTTCAGATATTCTACATTTCCCAAATAAACCCTCACTTCTTCCTATGTAACTACACCCTCATACTCTAGCCTCTTTATTTACATTTCAGATATTCTGCATTTCCCAAATAAACCCTCACTTCTTCCTATGCAACTACATCCTCATACTCTAACCTCTTTCCTTACATTTCAGATATTCTACATTTCCCAAATAAACCCTCACTTCTTCCTATGTAACTACATCCTCATACTCTAGCCTCTTTCCTTACATTTCAGATATTCTACATTTCCCAAATAAACCCTCACTTCTTCCTATGTAACTACACCCTCATACTCTAGCCTCTTTCCTTACATTTCAGATATTCTACATTTCCCAAATAAACCCTCACTTCTTCCTATGTAACTACACCCTCATACTCTAGCCTCTTTCCTTACATTTCAGATATTCTACATTTCCCAAATAAACCCTCACTTCTTCCCATGTAACTACAGCCTCATACTCTAGCCTCTTTCCTTACATTTCAGATATTCTACATTTCCCAAATAAACACTCACTTCTTCCTATGTAACTACATCCTCATACACTAGCCTCTTTCCTTACATTTCAGATATTCTATATTTCCCAAATAAACCCTCACTTCTTCCTATGTAACTACATCCTCATACTCTAGCCTCTTTCCTTACATTTCAGATATTCTACATTTCCCAAGTAAACCCTCACTTCATCCTGTGTAACTACACCCATATACTCTGGCCTTTCCTTACATTTCAGATATTCTACATTTCCCAAATAAACCCTCACTTCTTCCTATGTAACTACACCCTCATACTCTAGCCTCTTTTCCTTACATTTCAGATATTCTACATTTCCCAAATAAACCCTCACTTCTTCCCATGTAACTACAGCCTCATACTCTAGCCTCTTTCCTTACATTTCAGATATTCTACATTTCCCAAATAAACCCTCACTTCTTCCTATGTAACTACATCCTCATACTCTAGCCTCTTTCCTTACATTTCAGATATTCTATATTCTACATTTCCCAAATAAACCCTCACTTCTTCCTATGTAACTACACCCTCATACTCTAGCCTCTTTCCTTACATTTCAGATATTCTACATTTCCCAAATAAACACTCACTTCTTCCTATGTAACTACATCCTCATACACTAGCCTCTTTCCTTACATTTCAGATATTCTACATTTCCCAAATAAACCCTCACTTCTTCCTATGTAACTACATCCTCATACTCTAGCCTCTTTCCTTACATTTCAGATATTCTACATTTCCCAATAAACCCTCACTTCTTCCTATGTAACTACACCCTCATACTCTAGCCTCTTTCCTTACATTTCAGATATTCTACATTTCCCAAATAAACCCTCACTTCTTCCCATGTAACTACACCCTCATACTCTAGCCTCTTTCCTTACATTTCAGATATTCTACATTTCCCAATAAACCCTCACTTCTTCCTATGTAACTACATCCTCATACACTAGCCTCTTTCCTTACATTTCAGATATTCTACATTTCCCAAATAAACCCTCACTTCTTCCCATGTAACTACAGCCTCATACTCTAGCCTCTTTCCTTACATTTCAGATATTCTACATTTCCCAAATAAACCCTCACTTCTTCCTATGTAACTACACCCTCATACTCTAGCCTCTTTCCTTACATTTCAGATATTCTACATTTCCCAAATAAACCCTCACTTCTTCCCATGTAACTACAGCCTCATACTCTAGCCTCTTTCCTTACATTTCAGATATTCTACATTTCCCAAATAAACACTCACTTCTTCCTATGTAACTACATCCTCATACACTAGCCTCTTTCCTTACATTTCAGATATTCTATATTTCCCAAATAAATCCTCACTTCTTCCTATGTAACTACATCCTCATACTCTAGCCTTTCCTTATATTTCAGATATTCTACATTTCCCAAGTAAACCCTCACTTCATCCTGTGTAACTACACCCATATACTCTGGCCTTTCCTTACATTTCAGATATTCTACATTTCCCAAATAAACCCTCAATTCTTCCTATGTAACTACACCCTCATACTCTAGCCTCTTTCCTTACATTTCAGATATTCTACATTTCCCAATAAACCCTCACTTCTTCCTATGTAACTACATCCTCATACACTAGCCTCTTTCCTTACATTTCAGATATTCTACATTTCCCAAATAAACCCTCACTTCTTCCTATGTAACTACACCCTCATACTCTAGCCTCTTTCCTTACATTTCAGATATTCTACATTTCCCAAATAAACCCTCACTTCTTCCCATGTAACTACAGCCTCATACTCTAGCCTCTTTCCTTACATTTCAGATATTCTATATTTCCCAAATAAATCCTCACTTCTTCCTATGTAACTACATCCTCATACTCTAGCCTTTCCTTATATTTCAGATATTCTACATTTCCCAAGTAAACCCTCACTTCATCCTGTGTAACTACACCCATATACTCTGGCCTTTCCTTATATTTCAGATATTCTACATTTCCCAAGTAAACCCTCACTTCATCCTGTGTAACTACACCCATATACTCTGGCCTTTCCTTACATTTCAGATATTCTACATTTCCCAAATAAACCCTCACTTCTTCCTATGTAACTACACCCTCATACTCTAGCCTCTTTCCTTACATTTCAGATATTCTACATATCCCAAATAAACCCTCACTTCATCCTGTGTAACTACACCCATATACTCTGGCCTTTCCTTACATTTCAGATATTCTACATTTCCCAAATAAACCCTCACATCTTCCTATGTAACTACATCCTCATACTCTAGCCTCTTTCGTTACATTTCAGATATTCTACATTTCCCAAATAAACCCTCACTTCTTCCTATGTAACTACACCCTCATACTCTAACTTCTTTCCTTACATTTCAGAGAAGCTACCAGGACAACCCAACTCCCTTCCTTCACAGAAAATGCTTCTTTATATATATATATATATATATATATATATATATATATATGTATGTTATGTGTGTGTGTGTATTATATATAAAATCTCTAGTGTATTGTACTTTATTTACATGTAATAGAATTTTTCTCCCCAAAAGTTCAGTATAAGTGGAGTTTTTCCACATGGACTAAACCAATAAACAAAATAAATTAAGTATAATGTACATGTAGTGCACAGAGCATCTGATTTCACTCTAATAGTTAAATTACATGCTTGTTTGTTGCTGCTCCAGGCCAAGATATAAAAAGACATAAATACTCCACGGCACTTACAGAAAAATAATTCATAAAACTAGCACCTGCTTCCTAGAACAATCTTCCACACAAAATCATGGAAATAACCACACTATCATTCTTCAGAAAATAAAGTACCTAAAAAAAACAACTATCCAGCTGTAACTGTTTTATAATCATGGTTGAACAATGTCGGTACTTATGTATTATCGCAACCACATTCCAAACATTCCTGAAGCAGAATCGACATTTTGTATACAGTGCACTGATGAACCTTGAAACCTTTACTACAGTAAAACATGGATCTCGATGTCCACTTTTACAATTATTCTTCAGAAAATGTACTTTGATGTAAAGCCTGCTGTTCTACTAGCTTTTCGCACTGAATTACAACATACGTACTTACCCAGTTATGTTTACCTTTAAGAGGTATGTTCATAAGATGTGAAACAGTTAATTGTGTTTTGTAAAATGTTACAGATTTCACTCTCTATAACCTTTTGGGTTTTATCAAAGCGAGACGCAGTGCTGAACATTAAAGGACCCATGATACAAACTTGATACCTAATAGGATCATATCGATCAACTGTCTGCTGGAGAAAACAAGTACAAAGTCAGATGTAACCAGAGGACAATCGCTGTGATCGGTTACCCTTTTATGCAGTGTAATGCTCCCAGGATGCATAAAGTAACAATTTACCAGCAGCACAGAGGTAATACAGACAATTCTCCTATAATCTAGCAATACAGAAGCAGGTGGGTCACAAACATCCCTATTTACTTAATATCTGTAAGACAGACTTGGAGAGAGAGAAAAAAAAAACATGAGTACTTATGTCCCAGGGTTCATCACTGCACTGTATACAAAATGCCAATTCTGCTTCAGGAACTACAGTTCCGAATGTGGTTGCGATAATACATAAGTGTGAAATAACAGTTTGTTGCCTTGCTTTCCAATCTTTCATTTCATTGCCTCATCTGCTTTCTTGGGAGTTACTGACACTTCAGTGACACACACACACACACACACACACACACACACACACACACACACACACACGCACACGCACACGCACACACACACACACTCACACACACACACACACACACACACACACACACACACACACACACACACACACACACACACAGCCATGCATCACCAGTTTCTTCTCACTGTCCTGTGTTTCATCCCCAACAAATCTGAGAGCACCATTCAGGAGCACAAGAAGGTTCTGGCCTTCTGTGATCATCATTAAAGCAGCAACAGAAAGGTATAAACTAAGACGTGACCGTAGCAACAGACACAGTGTTTTAATTCAGAAATCTACTATTTTAGATGCTTTGGCAAGATTGTACTTATAATATATACATTTTTTGTAAACTCTTTAGAAAGTAAATATTAAAACTGGTCAAAATACTACACTTGTGAATGGCACAGTTCTGCAAAGGTTGGTACTGCTTTCTCATGAAGCTTGAGTAAAAAATGTAGTTCTCGGGTGCATGCCTTCTATAAGGATTCTGTACATACACCCCATGTCCAAAACCCAATTTCTTCCCATACCCCAAAACCATTCTCTATACTTTTCAATGGTGTAAATGCTGTGTGAAAGTAAGTTGAGAGTGCCCATCCTGTGGGGGTGCTTATGCCCCATTCAGAACTAATTGTTCTACTATCAAAATTAATTGTTCTACTACCAGCAGGTAATCAGATAAAGAACAAAATTACAAGCATACACTTTATACGGTCACTCTGATACAAGTACTACAACTTAATAATATGCAAATAACTGTGCAGACACCATCACACCAGCCAGAGTCCTCCTGAAACAAATATACAAATGGGAAGCAGGTTTCTCCCGACAAGTAAAATTTCTGCTTCTCGTCACCCTTTATTGTTTATTTTTCTTTAAACTTCTTTTTTTTAATTTTTGTAGAACATAACAGTGTCACAGTCTCCATGTAACCAGGTAATCTAGGGGATCTCTGAAGCACCACAACTAAAATCATTTAAGGTTACCTATCAACAACTTGAAATTAAGTATAGTTTCACCTAATGATCTTGTATTATTTATTTATGTTGAAACTTTAAAAATGACATAAAAGTTCTCCATTTCCCCATGTGATGACCTCCATTTCCCCACGTGATGACCACCATTTTTATACCTTCTGCCCTCAGTTATGTAGTTTATACCACAGTCTTCACAAACAAAACAAGAAAGCTAAAAATGCAGAAACATGGTATCCACATGCAAGCAAATAAAAAAACAGTACTATTTGTAAGATCAGGTCTCACTTAAAAGTATTTAAAAAAAAAAAATTTTATGGGGAGGGCCACCACATTAATTCTTAATGCATGTGTGGACCACCTCAAAACATAGCAAGTCATTACCAGTTAACAATAGGTGCATGTGGTTGGCATTTTTACTTAAGACAGCAGTCATGAAATTGCCTGCTTTCTACATCAACTTTGCATTTAATTTTATTCTGGCTTGCAGCCATGACTTATCACAAACTCATGCAGCTATATTAAAGCAGGCCTATATCTTCATTTAATATTACATGCAGGTTTAAGTGCTGTTTCAGTAGAAAGGAATGTTTCAGTGAAAGATACAGATAAGGTCAAGATGACCCTGCTCAAGATGGCGGCGCCGTGTATGGCAGCGGCCTCTCCGGCTCTCAATATGCACTTTGTTTTCATGTCGTGCCGTGTGAATTTTTCAATGTGGTGTGTCTGCTTTTGTTGTCTAGTGAGAGGACACCGGTGAAAATGTTGGTGGTGTCGAAATGTGTAATAGTGTCTGCTTTGCCTGTTTCTCTTACAAAATAACATGGAGTGGTGGAAGTTGGGGCCTGCAATGATGATTGAGCTGATGTGGAGTGCGGGAAATGGAATTTCTGCTTGTTTTTTGAAAATGGGACTCCTTGAATGCGGTGGTGGGTTAGAGTGATGGAACATGGAGAAGGAGATGGTCTGGATGGTGGTTTGTGATGTTGGCAGAGAGGAAAGACTTGGTGGTTGCTGGTGATGGTGTGGCCAGTAAGCCCAGTCGGGCCTGCAGGTAGATGTGATTGATAGACTGTGGCTGGAGAGGGTCAGAAGGCAGAATGTTGGACTGGGAAGATGCTATGGATGGTCTGAACTGCAGGCAGTGTCAGTTGACTGCAGGTAGCAGTGGTTGGACAGTCATTGGTGATGGAAGAATGGACTGATGGAAAGGATATTTATAAAATGTTGTGGAGATACATGGTGAAGATGGCAGATTTATCATGCGTGTTTTCTGATCTTCGGTTGGCTCTTTCAAGCTTGTGTTATTGCCGTTTACTGTTACATGTACTTGTGTTGTGTTGTTATGTTAATGTGCATGAGCTTGGAGCAATGTAATTTCGATTAGCTTTGCTTTGCTTGAGCTCAGAGATATAAACTTCAGTCTAAAATACTGATAAAGAACAGATTGTGCAATACACTGAGTACAAACAGATCTTGTTTAGATGATACGAGGCTGGGGAAGCAGGGTTAAAAAGGCATGTAGGAAATTTACAAGGTTTCGGTACTTTATGAGAGATTTTGCTAGACAGAAGTCAGTTCAGTTTAGAGAAGACAGAGGTCAGTCGGTGCAGTTCAGTTCAGTTTACAACTGATATTCAGGACATTAAATACAAAAGTCCAGTACTGATAGCAGGAAATCAGTAAAGTAAGTTTAGTCCCTGTACAGAAATCAAGCCAAATATACAGAAGTCTACCAAGTACAGAAAGCAGTATAAATTCTGCCATTTAGGAGGAAAGGAATAATTCTGTGTACAGAAGCACTGGAGAGTATCATGAAGACAGAAGCCGCAGACAGCATAATTCAGTCTATTTCAGTTTGTCAGCACTGTTATTTGAGACAGTAACACTTGATTCGGATATCGCTGACATCTACACTGTTACACTTGGAGTTCCCCAAGGATCTATTCTTGGCCCTCTTCTCTTCACCATCTTTGTTAATGACCTGCCCACAATCACCCCCCATGCCACATGCATTCAATATGCAGATGATTCGACTATCATCAGCACTGCCTCCAACCTGGCAGACCTCACTGCTTCAACCCAAGACACCTTCAACCTAATAGAAAAATGATTCTCAAGTCGACAACTAGTTCTCAACCCCAACAAAACAAAACTACTTACTTTCTCACCCACTAACAAGACTCTTCCCCCCACCTTCTCTATTACATCCTCCAATGGAATCACTATATCTCCAGAAGCTCACACAAAGCTATTAGGTGTTACCATTGATAACTCCCTTAAATTTGACACCCATTTCAATCTTACCATCAAAACCGTCAATAAAAGCTTGGCTCTCTATAAAGTAAAACACTTTCTCACTCCTCACGCTAAAATTACAATTGCCAGCACACACCTACTATCAACTCTTTTCTATGCCTCCCCCCTCTTTACAAACCTAAACAAGACAACCCTTAACAAACTTGCTTCTTGTTACAATCACATAGCTAGATTTGCCACAAATTCCACCTTTAGAATGCACCACTGCACTAACTTGAAGCAACTAGGGTGGTTAGAGTTTTCCAGCCAACTCCATTTCAACCAACTCAAAACGGCTCACCAGATACTGTATCACCCAGAGAAAATACCAGCTCTGAAAAACATCATTCACCCCTATAGTAACCTGCAATCTTTACGCTCCTCCAATAAGATCTTAGCTCAAACTACCAAAGCCAATAATTCTGCTGGGGATTCTCTATTCTCAAACTTTGTAGGTAAAATGTGGAACTCCCTACCGACCATGCAACCCTCAGAACCCTCACTCCTACAATTCAAAAAAAAGCTTAAACCCCATCTCAATACTCTCTGGCAATGTCCCTGTTCCAAACCTGATTAACCACTATCATTTACCCTTCTCTTACCTCACTATCCTTAACCGCTTTTTAACAAGGTGCCTCGCCTTTGTAACTGACCTATGGTTTTTTTTATATGCTGCTGTTGTTTTTTTTTTCCCAAGATGTGATGTATCTTTATATTGTATTTAGAACTCAACTATCTTCCTTTTTTTGCATTAACAATGTTTATATGTCTGTTATGTACTTGGAGCTTTTCTCCCCGGGCCTCCGCTGAAAATGGACATGTATCCAGTCGGACTCTCCCGGTTAACAAATGTAAAATAAATAAATAAATAATAAATACACACACACACACGCACACGCACAGACACACGCACACACACACAGACACACACACACACACACACACACACACACACACACACACACACACACACACACACACATCTAGAATTCAGTCTATTTCAGTTTGTTAGCACTTTTACTTGATTCGGATATCGCTGACATCTACCTCCAACGTATGCTGCTGCTACTACATAATAAATCAATTTTATCACAGCTATGGTGTGTAGAGACTTTTATTCTGAAAGGTACAAGAAGATGGGCCACATAAAGGAGAAACTGAGATATTCTGAACTTGTTCAACACAGTTCTGGGCAATTAAAAGATAAAGACATTCCTTCCAGTCATTTCCAGTAGCCTACAGTTCTTCCATTCTAATACAGTTTCACCTGATGGCCTTGAATTGTTTGTGTTGTAGCTCTCTGCCCTTGGCTATGTAGTCTATACCACAGTCTTCACAACCAAGGCAAGAAAGCCAAAAATGCAGAAACATGATTTGCAAATATAAACAAATTAACAAAAAGTACTCTCACTTATGTGAAAGTAAGCCTGATAACAGAACACACATCAACAAAACTAGGTTTTCTGGTTTGTAGTATGTGTATGTGGGTATGTGATGGTGCCATTAACCAAAACTCTGGTGTGCACTCTATAAGTGCCAGAATTTGGGCTTGACCTGATACAGTCCCAGAGATTTAGAATGTGGTCAGTGTCATAATTTATGTGTTTAATCCAGTGGTGCCCAAACTTTTTATGGGGAGGGCCACCACATGAATTCTTAATGCATGTGCGGACCACCTCAAAACATAGCAAGTCATTACCAGTTAACAATAAGTGCATGTGGTTGGCATTTTTACTTAAGACAGCAGTCATGAAATTGCCAGTTTTCTACATCAACTTTGCATTTAATTTTATTCTGGCTTGCAGCCATGACTTATTACAAACTCATGCAGAAAGTTACTACTGTTTACAGGCTACAAGTACAAATAACAAAGAATAGTTACTTCTGCACCTAAAATTAGAGGCAGTCAATTAGGTAAGTAAACACATGCTGGAAAGTTTGCGTGACTGGAGTAAGGCATAGCATTTTTTCACTTTTTTAAAAAATGTTTGGTTACTCTCTGGGGGCCGGATGGTGTTGCACCAAGGTCTGGATTTGGCCCCGGGGCCAGACATTGTGTACCACTGATTTAATCAGATATATTTTATTGTACCAAAAATGCATATATTCATAAATAAAATATTACTGAAGAAAAAAAAAAACAGCTTCTGCTATAAGGGGAAACAGCACACTTCATTATTATTATTTTTTATGCCAAATTGCTGCTTCGAAGAAAATGATCATTCAGAGAAAATGAGTATCTGCAGAAGCTTAAAGTGTACGACACGTCTGCTTCCACCAAATCTCTCAGTGTACTGTGCAATCATTTCCTCCACATTTAAAATCCCCCACCAGCACAAACTGCTAAGCTCAGAACCACATTAACATGCTGCCTTTTGCATTTTGGGTCCAGAAGAATAAACACGGGTTACTATTAATGAGTGTTGTAACGTAAAATACCAACTTGCATGAAAATATTGTGTTTTACCAAAACTGAGTTCAGATTTGTGACTTTATGCTATTTTTCTCAGAACAAAACGGAATATTAATATTCCAGAACACATTTCGTCTGCTTTCTGCAGAAAGTCTTTATTATAGCTTTATCCCAATCCAGCAGCACAGACTACACCATTCACAATCACACGGCCTGCTGCCTCAGACCTAAACAACAAAGGTTAGCTGTTACAAAAAGAAGATTTTCTAACTGGTTCAGATTTTACCTCCAGCTTCATGATGAATCACACTGTTCAGGAAATCAAGAAACTGCTGACTGTAAGGTTTATCAGATGACTGATAATCACAAAATAAAATCTAAGTAATTCCGTGCTCAAGAGCCAAAGTTGTCACACGTTTTTACAAGCTAATACTTCCTCTGTGTCTACGAAATGTATCCCTACACAGAGCTTCCATTTATTAGCTAATGTGGCAAAGAAATAACATAAGGAGGAGTTTGTATAAATATTTAATGAGATAGGCTGGCACATCCAGCTTTAACCTCCCACTGCCAGGCTACCTTTACTGTATGAATCTGATTCTGTGAGCAGAGCAGATTCTGCATACCTCAACTGTAAATATATTCACAAGGTGTCCAGATTTTTGCCACAACTTTCTTGTCTGTTCCTCACAAAATTTTTGGAAGTCACTAAATAATGACAGACATTTGTGTTTTGCACTTCATATCCTTCAGAAAACACACAATAATGCAAAACCTGTTGTTCTAACAACTTTCTAATTTTATAGCAGCAATATTTAAAATCTGCCCCTATTTTTTGGGCATTTTTTCCACATTATTTCTGGCTTTGTCCAGATTTCTGGTACTGAGAGGTTTAGAGGTACTGCGGTGGTGGTGCTGCGGTAGCGTTGTCGCCTCATAGTTAGATATTGTACGTTCGATTCTCAGTTAGAGCATCTTCTGTGTGTCAACATGCATGAATGGGCGTTCCTTCGCTGAAGGTTGTGCGTTAGGCCCAGCAAGCCAGCACATAAAACTGTACTGCCAATCATTAGCGGACCAGATTTCCGCTGTGGCGACCCCTAACCAGGAAAAGCCGAAAGACAGTTTAGAGGTTGAGAGGTATGAAGTTCTGTACATTCACATTTTCCTTCTTTCTGCTCCTATGTGTGTTATTTCTACAGACTGTAACACGTGGTGCTGTGTTCGATCCTCAGTATATCAAACTATAACACTCACAACAGAAGAAGCCACTAACCTTCTGAGTTCAGTATTAAAAATGCAGACAAAGGTATAATTCTGAACTTTGTTATTACAGTGTACATATCTCACAATGAAACAGGGACAAATTTCAACTGAATCAGGGAAAAATCCAGAAATAATCAGGAGCAGTCAGGGTTACTTTTAAAATATTGTTTGTCTTTTCGGCTTTTCCCAGTTAGGGGTCGCCTCAGCGGAACTCCGGTCCGCTAATGATTGGCAGTCAATTTTTATGGTGCCGAGTTGCCAGCCCAATGCCCAACCTTCAGCAAAGGCATGTCCATTCACGCATGTCTTTTGGAGGCCACTTGACCACGGGGAGAACATGCAGACTCCACACAGAAGGCACTCCAGCCAAGAATCGAACAGGAGAACCTCTTGCTGCGAGGTAACAACGCTACCGCTGTACCACCGCAGATATACGTCACTTTTAAAATATTAATAGTATTAATTTGAGACATTACTAAATAGGAGAATGTGAATGAATATATTTTCTGAAGTAAAAAAGTCTATAATTCTAATTATTATTATTATTATTATTATTATTATTATTATTACTATTGATTAAATGCAATTCACCACCCTTTCTCTAAACAAGTCACCAGTTTTAGGAGGGATTAAGAGGGGAAGAGCTAAAATTTGAGTAAAATCAGGGACAGTTGAAGGGTCTGAATTTTGGTGCATTAACAGTCATTTTTCAGGTGCCCTGTCTAATTACATGCAGTCTGATTAGGTATAACAATGTTGTAAGGTAGATCTGGAATGTAAGAGGACTCCTGATCAGTCTGCAAATTGCATGATAAACAATAAATAAATAAGTGTTAAAGCATCACAGCTGCTTTGCAGTTTGTTTAGCCATTGCTGATCATAGAAATGCAGACTTTGAAGCCAGATAAGCAGAAAAGAACTGCTTGGCTGAACTAATTTGTTCATTTTCTAGCCTTCTAGATAAGCTGAATAGCCTACTTAAACAACACAGCATTTTTATTTTTTAAAAGTTAGCGAGCGGATGTGTCTGCACACATGCACACATGCACACACACACACGTGCACACACACGCACACATAATTGGGGCAGCACAGTGGCACACCGGAGAGTGTTGTCATCTCACAGCAAAAGGTCTCTACTTCAATTCTTGTGGAGTCCGCATGTCCCCCCTGTATTTGTTTGGGTTTCCTGTTGTTGCTCCAGTTTCCTCCCACATTCAAAAGACATATAGTAGTTGGAATGGACACTCCAAGTTGACCGCAGGTATGAGTGTGCATGCAAGTGTGTGGTGTGGATGAACTGACAGACAGGGCTAGCCAACAGGCAGTGTAAACCTTGAGTCAAGATGATTGTCACTGTTGAAGGGACACCCTGACCCCATGTAAAAAAATGGGAAAAAGAGGCTGTGGATTGATGGATATATATGCATGTGTATGTATATATATATATATATATATATATATATATATATATATATATATATATATATATATATATATAATAATACCCAGGTTATGCCTGCAAATGGCCGACAGCGATCAGTATATACTATTCAGGCAAACAAACAAAAATAAAATAGTAAAAATAATCATAATAAAAATGCTTCATCATTATCTGTCTTAATGCTTCCCTTCAAATCATGATCTCTTTTTCTCATGTCATTTTTTTAAAGATAAGTTCTCTGCAGATGTAAATTTCCTTGTACTGCTTAACTGGTTCCATCTTATTTCCTTTCTGCTTTCCTTCTACATGAGTGCACATATTAACCCCCCACAGTATTTATTTAAAACTTTTCTTTTGAAGACACCCTTGTTACTGCTCTCTTCTGTACTACTTGCACCATGTCCATATCCTGCTGAATGCTAGGTCTCCAGAGTATCACACAGTACTACAGGTAGGGCCTTACCACCTGTCTATACAGAAAGACAATAACTTCATGGTACCTACTGCTGAACACTAGGTCTTCAGAGTATCACACAGTACTACAGGTAGGGCCTTACCACCTATCTATACAGAGAGACAATAACTTCTTGGTACCTACTGCTGAATGCTAGTTCTCCAGAGTATCACACAGTACTACAGGTAGGGCCTTACCACCTGTCTATACAGAGAGACAATAACTTCTTGGTACCTACTGCTGAATGCTAGGTCTCCAGACTATCACACAGTACTACAGGCAGGGCCTTACCACCTATCTCTACAGAGAGACAATAACTTCTTGGTACCTACTGCTGAATGCTAGTTCTCCAGAGTATCACACAGTACTACAGGTAGAGCCTTACCACCTATCTCTACAGAGAGACAATAACTTCTTGGTACCTACTGCTGAATGCTATGTCCCCAGACTATCACACAGTACTACAGGTAGGGCCTTACCACCTGTCTATACAGAAAGACAATAACTTATTGGTACCTACTGCTGAATGCTAGTTCTCCAGAGTATCACATGGTACTACAGGTAGGGCCTTACCTCCTATCTGTACAGAAAGACAATAACTTCATGGTACCTACTGTTGAATGCTAGGTCTCCAGACTATCACACAGTACTACAGGTAGGGCCTTACCACCTGTCTATACAGAGAGACAATAACTTCTTGGTACCTACTGCTGAATGCTAGGTCCCCAGAGTATCACACAGTACTACAGGTAGGGCCTTACCTCCTATCTATACAGAAAGACAATAACTTCTTGGTACCTACTGCTGAATGCTAGGTCTCCAGAGTATCACACAGTACTACAGGTAGGACCTTACCACCTATCTATACAGAAAGACAATAACTTCTTGGTACCTACTGCTGAATGCTAGGTCTCCAGACTATCTTACAGTACTACAGGTAGGGCCTTACCACCTGTCTATACAGAGAGACAATAACTTCTTGGTACCTACTGCTGAATGGTAGGTCTCCAGAGTATCACACAGTACTACAGGTAGGGCCTTACCACCTGTCTATACAGAGGGGCAATAACTTCTTGGTACCTACTGCTGAACGCTAGGTCTCCAGAGTATCACACAGTACTACAGGTAGGGCCTTACCACCTGTCTATACAGAGAGACAATAACTTCTTGGTACCTACTGCTGAATGCTAGGTCTGCAGAGTATCACATCATACTACAGGTAGGGCCTTACCACCTATCTATACAGAGAGACCATAACTTCTTGGTACCTACTGCTGAACACTAGGTCTCCAGAGTATCACACAGTACTACAGGTAGGGTCTTACCACCTGACTATACAGAGAGACAATAACTTCTTGGTACCTACTGCTGAATGCTAGGTCTCCAGAGTATCACACAGTACTACAGGTAGGGTCTTACCACCTGACTATACAGAGAGACAATAACTTCTTGGTACCTACTGCTGAATGCTAAGTCTCCCGACTATCACACAGTACTACAGGTAGGACCTTACCACCTGTCTATACAGAGAGACAATAACTCCTTGGTACCTACTGCTGAATGCTAGGTCCCCAGAGTATCACACAGTACTACAGGTAGGGCCTTACCACCTGTTTATACAGAGAGACAATAACTTCTTGGTACCTACTGCTGAATGCTAGGTCTCCAGAGTATCACACATTACTACAGGTAGGGCCTTACACCTGTTTATACAGAGAGACAATAACTTCTTGGTACCTACTGCTGAATACTAGGTCTCCAAAAAAATCACACAGTACTACAGGTAGGGCCTTACCTCCTATCTATACAGAGAGAAAATAACTTCTTGGTACCTACGGTTGAATGCTAGGTCTCCCGACTATCACACAGTACTACAGGTAGGACCTTACCACTGATCTGTACAGAGAGACAATAACTTCTTGGTTCCTACTGCTGAATGCTAGGTTTCCAGAGTATCACATAGTACTACAGGTAGGGCCTTACCACCTGTCTATACAGAGAGACAATAACTTCTTGGTACCTATTGCTGAATGCTAGGTCCCCAGAGTATCACACAGTACTACATGTAGGACCTTACCACCTATCTATACAGAGAAACAGTAACTTCTTGGTACATACTGCTGAATGCTAGTTCGCCAGACTATCACATAGTACTAAAAGTAGGGCCTTCCCACCTCTCTATATAGAGATACAATAACTTTTTTTTACTGACTGCTGAATGCTAAGTCTCCAGAGTATCACACAGTGCTACAGGTAGGGCCTTACCACCTGTGTATACAGAGAGACAATAACTTCTTGGTTCCAACTGCTGAATGCATGGTTTCCAGAGTATCACATAGTACTACAGGTAGGGCCTTACCACCTGTCTATACAGAGAGACAATAACTTCTTGGTTCCTACTGCTGAATGCTAGGTTTCCAGAGTATCACACAGTACTACAGGTAGGGCCTTACCACCTGTCTATACAGAGAGACAATAACTTCTTGGTACCTATTGCTGAATGATAGGTCTCCAGACTATCACACAGTACTACAGGTAGGGCCTTACCACCTGTTTATACAGAGAAACAATAACTTCTTGGTACCTACTGCTGAATGCTAGGTCTCCAGAGTATTACACAGTGCTACAGGTAGGGTCTTACCACCTATACATACAGAGATAATAACTTCTTGGTACCTACTGCTGAATGCCAGGTCTCCAGAGTATCACATAGTTCTAGAGGTAGGGTCTTACCACCTATCAGTACATACAGACAATAACATCTTGGTACTTACTGCTGAATGGTAGGTCTACAGAGTATCACACAGTACTACAGGTAGGGCTTTACCAAATGTCTATACAGAGAGACAATAACTTCTTGGTAACTACTTCTGAATGCTAGGTCTCCAGAGTATCACACAATACTGCAGGTAGGGCCTTACCACCTGTCTATACAGAGTAACAATAACTTCTTGGTCCCTACTACTGAATGCTAGGTCTCCAGAGTATTACATGGTACCATAAGTAGGGCTTTACCACCTATCTATACAGAGAGACAATAACTTCTTGGTACCTACTGCTGAATGCTAGGTCTCCAGCGTATCACTCAGTACTACAGGTACGGCCTTACCACCTATCTATACAGAGAGATAATAACTTCTTGCTACCTACTGCTGAATGCTAGGTCTCCAGAGTATCACATAGTACTACAGGTATGGCTTTACACCTATCTCTACAGAGAAACAATAACTTCTTCGTGCCTACTGCTGAATACTAGGTCTTCAGATTATAACACAACACTACAGGTTGGGCCTTACCACCTATCTATACAGAGAGGCAATAACTTCTTGGTACCTACTGCTGAATGCTAGGTCTCCAGAGTATCACAAGGTACTACAGGTTGGGCCTTTACACCTATCTGTACAGAGAGACAGTAACTTCTTGGTACTTACTGCTGAATGCTACATCTCCAGAGTATCGCACAATACTACAGATAGGGCCATACCACCTCTCTAGACAGAGAGACAATAACTTCTTGGTACCGACTGCTGAGTCTTAGGTCTCCAGTGTATCACACAGTATTACAGGTAGGGCCTTACCACCTATCTATACAGGGAGACCATAACTTCTTGTAGTTACTGCTGAACACTAGGTCTCCAGAGTATCACACAGTACAGCTAGGGCATTACCATCTATCTATACAGAGAGACAATAACTTCTTGGTACCTACTGGTGAACGCTAGGTCTCCAGAGTATCACACAGTACTACATGTAGGGCCTAACCAATTGTCTATACAGAGAGACAATAACTTCTTGGTACCTACTGCTGAATGCTAGGTCTCCAGAGTATCATACAGTACTACAAGTAGGGCCTTACCACCTATCTATACAGGGATACCATAACTTCTTGTAGTTACTGCTGAACACTAGGTCTCCAGAGTATCACACAGTACAGGTAGGGCATTACCATCTATCTATACAGAGAGACAATAACATCTTGGTATCTACTGCTGAGTGCTAGGTCTCCAGACAATCACACAGTACTACAGGTAGGACATTATCACCTATCTATACAGAGACAATAACTTCTTGGTACCTACTGGTGAATGCTAGGTTTCCAGAGTATCACACAATACTACAGGTAGAGCCTTACCACCTCTCCATACAGAGAGACAATAACTTCTTGGTACCTACTGCTGAAAGCTAGGTCTCCAGAGTATCATACAGTACTACAAGTAGGGCCTTACCACCCATCTATCAGAGAGACAATAACTTCTTGGTACCTACTGCTGAATGCTAGGTCTCCAGACTATCTCAGAATACTTTAGCTTGGGAACTAAAGTCAGATGACAAGATGTGCTGTCATCCTGCAAGCTAACCCAACAGTAATATTTGAAATATTAATTTAAGAACTCTCAGAGAAAGAGAGTATTCTGTATTTGTCTTTGACCTGACAACATCAGCTGGGAAACCCATTCACCACACTTGCCTTGCTCTGTAAGTAAGTTAACTAGGGTAATGTAATTTCTCTTAGATTCAGTAAGGGATATAGTGAAGTATAGTTTAGATGTTTTCTGCATTTATTTGAGACTGTCCTGCAATGTTGTTTTAAATATTTCCGGTGATTTTGAACTCTGCGGTAACTGTGATTATTTAGAGTATTTTCTTGTTCTTTTATTATTTATTATTTAATATATTTAAACCAATCATTGTGGCTGATATTTTTGAGACATATTTAGGTTCTGAGAGTACTTGCATATTTATTTGGCGACACTGCATGGGCCACTCCTAAGAGTCTTGCTCTTGATTAAACTACCATTTGGATTAATAATAACATTACACAGTAAGATTGGACAGCCTTTATTAAGGGCCTTAAAGTAGCTGATAAAGAGTTGGCTGGTGGCAGTAATAACTGCCTTATAGTCTGGGCAGAAGGGAGCATTGCTAGTAAACCTGTGCCAGCTTTTCCCAGGTGTATGCATGTTTGTATATAAATAAAAAAAAACAAGTAATCTCCGTGGTGTCCCCGAAGTCTCAAACAACCCACTTAACAAGTATAGTGGGTCGACATAGATAAGTTTCTTACTCTGTTTTGTGTATCAATCAAATCTCAAAGAGTGTGTGTGTCAGCTATTTGGGCAGGGACACAAAGCACTGTTTGGACATAGAGGGTGCTGGAGGTCTTGGCTTGGCCACTCAGCTGAGATCTCAACTATATAGTTCTGCCAGTGGTGAGCCTTACTGGGGATCTGGAGAAAGAGGGAGAAACCAGGCCCAGACTGACTGTGGTTTCTGTGTGCTCTTAAGGGAAATTGCACTTTACTGTGTGTGTACTTGTCATCCTCCCAGCGTGTACATCCCCCACTGTTGCCAGTGGTGGGAATTGAGACTCCTTGATTACTGGGCCAGTGGTGGGGCGTCACATATGAATTGGTTGGCAGTGATGGAATAGCCACATATTAGGATTCAGTGGTATGGATATTGAACCTGTAGCCTGTAAACAGTGGTCACTGAAGAAGGTATTTGTACTCTCAATCAGCCACACAGTGACTAGTCAGAGTTTCATGTCACAATAGTTTTATTTATTTTTTGTTAGTTTAGTTAGTCAGTGAGAGAAGGCAAGAAGGTCAGCAGAAGAGTATGGCAAGCTGGCAAGGAGCCAGTAGGCTGATATGTGCCACGCCAAAGGACTTTTGCAAGCTAACTTGACTCAGGAAGAAATGATTACAGCCTAGGGAACAGCAGCATCACAGACTAGCAACCAGGAGGACAACCAGGCTGGCCTTGGAGATGTACAACTCTAAAAAAATGGACAGTTCAACCATTCCACAGAGGACTTAAAAATCCTTCTGGAGTTAAAGAGACTTGAACTGGAGGCCAGATGGTTAGAACTAGAATCAGCAGAGAGACTGAGCCATTTGGAGGTTGAAGAAAAGGAGAAACAGATGGCACTTGAATCAGCAGAGAGACTGAGACATCTAGAAGCTGAAGAGAATGGGAGGCAGAGGCAACATGAGAAGGTGATGTTGACTCTTTGCCAGGGTCATAGAGGTAATTGGGAAGGGAATAATCAAACCTTAGAAGCCACAAAAGCCAGTAAATTTCTTCCACAATTTACAGAGGGTGATAATTTTGACAGTTTCATTCATATATGTAAAAACAAGGGCAGTGTGTCACAAAAATGGCTCAACTGAACTACTAATCACAAAAGTACAGCCATCCTGGGCAAATTGCTGGCAACAAAAGACCGTAATAAAGTCCAGTGATGAAAATTATATCCAAGTAATGGATGATCCAGTTTGATGAAAAAAAAATAGAAGTTATGTTCTTACCATAACGTTCCATGTTAGTTGTCTTCTTCTCGCCTTCTTCTTGCTGGATGGGTTCGGAGCCGACCTCGGCCCGACCGCCACTCTAAAAGCTCGAGAGTTGGTTCCACCGGCTCGAGGCTCCCCTTATATCCCACAATGCTAGGCGAGAGTTACCTCAGATCTCGTTTGTAAGCTAACCCAGCTTATATCAATAACAGTATAACTGTAAATAGAATCCACCTCTAACAGCAGGAAGAAAAGGGTGACCTACATCCTGAAACAAGAAATATGCAAAATAGCATATGACTAAGAAAGAGGTGGTAGAAAGAGAGGTCACGATCACAACTCCTCTAGGTCTGTCCAGGCCAGGGGAAGGAGGTGGGACGAAGAAGAAGGCGAGAAGAAGACAACTAACATGGAACGCTATGGTAAGAACATAACTTCTATATGTTAAGTTGTCTATCTCGCTTCATTCTTGCTGGATGGGACCGCCCCTAGCACCTTGTCCCGGTGGCCTAACGGAACAGACTCCTGAGAACAGTGGAACCAAAATTAGCTCTATGCCTAGAAGCTAAATCCAACTTATAATGGGAAATAAAAGTGTGAGGAGTAGCCCAAGTAGCCGCTGCACAAATGGTGTCAATAGGCAGTCTGTCTTGGAAGGCTAGAGAAGTAGCCAAAGCTCTGGTGGAATGGGCTTTAGGTTTATTAGGCAGTTTTGGTGTCTAATCTCATAAACAAGGGTAATCAGAGATGTTAGCCATCTGGATAATGATACCTTTGAAACTGGAAGTCCCTTTCTGCTTTCCGCATAGGAGACAAACAGCTGATCAGATTTTCTGAATTGTTTCGTCCTGTCCAAGTAGTACCTTAATTGACGATGAACATCCAGGCAGTGTAATTTTTGTTCAGACCTATTTGAATACTCTGGGAAAAAGACAGGAGGTCAATGCATTGGTTTAGATTTGATGTTGAAACCACCTTAGGCAAAAAGGACGGGTTAGTTCGTAAGGAAACTCTGTCCTTATGGAACAAGAGATAAGGAGAACGACAACTGAGTGCTTGAAGTTCTGAAATTCTTCTAGCTGATGTGATAGCCACCAGAAAGAGAGTTTTCCATGATAATAATTTCAAGGAACATGAAGCTGCAGGTTCGAAGGGGAAAGAATCAAAGAAGCAAGAACTAAATTTAGGTCCCAAGGAGAAGGAGGATTTCTTATAGGAGGTCTGAGAAGAAAACTCCTTTCAAAAAGGCTTTGCAAAGTTTGTGGGACATTAGGGCAGATTCAGAAATGCCCACATGAAAATTAGAAATAGCTGCCAATTGAACCTTAAGAGTAGATGGAGATGAACCTGCATGGAAGAGTTCAGCTAGAAAATCAAGGACTAGTTGGATGGAAGCGTGAAAGGATCTATGTCCTTTCCTCGTGCCCAGTATGAGAAACGCTTCCACTTACTCAAATAAATCTTCGAGTGGAAGATTTATGGGAAGCTATCAATATATCTCTAACCGAGTGAGATAATTGAGGAAGCCTGGCTACGGTTGGAAGTGGAGGAACCAAGCAGTGAGGTTCAGAGAGGGAGGAGCGATGAAACTGACCCGATTGGTGGATCAAAAGATCTGGAACTAGGTCCTGACTCCACGGTCGCTCCAAGAGAAAACGATGTAGAAAGGGGAACCACACTTGTCGAGGCCAGTAAGGAGCAATGAGGATCAATGAGGCCTTCTGAGCGATAGCTTTCTGTATTACTTGAGAGATCAGAGGGAAAGGAGGAAATGCATACAGAAGTCCCCGGGCCATACTTGGACTAGAGCGTCCCTGCTGGGTTGGCCTGGTAAAGGGAATAGAGTGAAGTATTCTCTGCACTTGCTGTTTTGGGGAGTAGCAAAAAGAACGCAGCAAGGCTGACCCCACTTGAGAAATATCTCTCTCACTACAGAGTCTTTCAGAGACCACTCGTGAGGCATGAGTATAGCTCTGCTCAACTTGTCCGCAATGTGATTGGACTTCCGGGATGTGCGTTGCTATCAGAAAACGCTGAGAAGAAATCGCCCATTGCCACAGTCTGAGTGCTTCTCGACACAGGGGTATGATCTGGTTCCGCCTTGTTTGTTGATGTACCACACTACAGACATATTGTCTGTCTGGATTGCAATCGCTCCCAGGGAAGAGAGTCTTGAAGGGCTTGCAACGCTAAAAGCACTGCTCTCATCTCCAGAACATTTATGTGCAAGTGGCATTCGTTGGTTGCCATGTGCCCTGGACTGTCCTGCCCTGATAATGCCCCCCCCCCCCGCTCAGGGAGGCATCCGCTGTCAGACTAGCAACCGCAGCTGGTGGAACCAATGGTCTTCCCGGCAGGAGCTGGGGAAGACATCCACCACATGAGATGCTTTTGCACCTGCGTGATCATAATGGTGTGAGACATTGGAAGTTCCTGGTATGACCATTGAGAAAAAAGCATCCACTGAAGGATCCGCATGTGGTATCTGGCCAATGGGAGGAGAGGTATGGCCGCTGCCATGATTCTCAACACCTTTAGAACTAACCTGGCTTTGGCTCTGTTGTTGTTGAGAAGAAGTGACACCAATTTGTGAATGTCTGATATCCTTTGGTTCGTTAGCGTTGCAGACATGTTTATAGTATCTAAATTTGCGACTATGTAGGTAATAGTACGACAAGGCGACAAAACAGACTTTTCGCAATTTATTGAAATACCCAGTTTTTGACAAACGCGAAAAGTATAATCTCTGGCCATCAGAAGGAGATGCTTGGTGGGAGCTGTGAGAAGCCAGTCGTCCAAATATGGAAACACCTGGAATCCTTGTCGTCCCAGGTGAGAAGCTACCACTGGCATGCATTTGGTAAACACCGGGGCAGTGGTGAGACCAAAGGGCAGGGCCCTGAACTGAAAATGACTGGTTCCCAGCCTGAAGCGGAGGAATCTTCTGGAGCGCCTGTTCATTTTATGTGATAGCACGCATCCCGAAGGTCTATAGAGCACATCCAGTTTCCTTTGCCCAGAAGGGGAAGAATGGATTGCAGTGTGACCATCCGAAATCTTGTTTTCTTGACTGATTTGTTCAAGACACTGAGATCCAAAATCGGTCTCCAGTCCCCTGTTTTCTTTGGAACTAAAAAGAACCTTGAGTAGATTCCGGATCCTTGTTGGTCTGCTGGCACTAACTGAATTGCTCTTTTGTAAGCAGTTTTGAAATTTCCAAAGCTGCTATATCCCTTTGAGCGGGTGGAACATCTGGAAGGGATTTTTTTGACTGATTTGGAAAACGAAGAAAGGGGATAGAATAGCCTTCGGAAATGATGGACTGTACCCATTTGTCTTGAGTCAGGGATAGCCAGGCTTCTGGGTACAGTGACAATCTTCCCCCGACTGCCTCCGAAGATGGGCAGTCGGGCAACACCTCAGGGATGCTGAAAAGGCTTGTCAGGAAAGGCTTCCCGATTGCCTTGGTTCTGCGGACCCCCCCTGCCCCTAGGGCGTCTACCAGTGTCATTCCCACCTCTGCCTTTGGTAGGACAACACCTCTGTGCGCCAGGTGAAGTCCCTTGAGATTGTTTACGGAACCACATCTTCCCACCCTTCTGGCCTTTGGGGTAAGGCCTAGAAGGAGTCGAAAACGGACTCCGACGGCAGAAAGGGTCTTGCCATCAGTCTCGCACCTAGTCAGGGTTTCTTTCACTTGAGGACCAAAGAGAGATGATCCATCAAAGGGAGTTCGTGAAAGACGCCTTGAAAGGTTCCGAAAGTTGCATAGCCGCATCCAGGCGTGCCTACGTAAGGCTACCCCTGTCCCTGCGCTCTGCTCGCCCATCGGCCGCATAAGAGAGGAGGCGATGGAGGAGTTGGATATGGAATTAGGGTAGCCAGCTGCGTGTTCATTTTCTCTTGAAACCCGCAGCTGTAGGGTTCTTAACATTTCACTCGCTTCCTTGATCAAGTCTCTTTGAAGACGAGTGAAATGGCACAGGTAATTCAGCTTAACGCATGGTAAATGTCGCTGAGGAGAACATCCGCTTCCGCACCTATCCATGGACCTAGATTCCTTGTTAGGTGGATGGATAGGCACTGAAGGATCAGCCAGTTCCTTCTTTGTGGCGGCAGCTACCACCATAGCATCCACAGAAACTCCTTTTGATAAAAATTGCTTGTCTGATGGAGCTGTGATGAATTTGGAGGGTCTCCTGGGAGTGGGGTCCACTGAATCAGGAGCCGCCCATGCCTTCTTAGCGACCACCTGCATGAGGGGGTCAAGGGGACACCCAGGAGGTGGAAGGACGAGAGCCAAACGCCTCAAGATACACAGATTCGTCCTCCGAAGGGTTGAGGGCTGGCCAATTTCCCTCTGTTTCAGGATCTCCAGAATGTCTGCAAATGAGACATCTTCAGAAGGGGAACGGGGAACCCTCAGAATCATCCAGATCTGTGTCCGACGTGATAGACTCAGGTGAGTCAATGTGCTTCCTCTTGCACTTCCTCTTCCGAGGAGGCTCTTCTGCCAAACCAGGAGAGGCCTCGAAGAGGATGAAATCCCCAAAGGGGCTCCTGAGGAGCTGGCCCTCTGCGGCCCGGGATGAGGGAGTGAGTCGACTTACCCTGAGGCAGCATAGAAGGAGGGGCTGACGGAGCCGACTGTGGAGTAGAGCCAGGCTCTAACACACTCCGCATGACCTCGAATGCACCCCTTTCAGGCAGAGCCAGAGGTCCCCGCCCGAGGAGCTAAGGACCCCTCGGCACCGACAGTGATGGCTCGAGGTCGATGTCGAGCCGAACTCACCAGCGCCAAGCACCGAGAGGGAGAGGGGTCGGACAAGGGTCCGATGCCACTCACCCCTCGAGCCGACGAGGGAGTCCGGCGCCGAGATTCCTCCAAGGAAGAAAACGGAGCCACGACGGAGCCGAAGACAATTGTCTCGGCCCGACGTGACCACAGTCTCGGTTCCGACGACCCGGCCCGAACTCAAGAGAGTCAAGGAGGAAAGAGTTGATGGACGGGGCCAGCACCGACTGATGAGTCGGGCTCTGAAGCATCTGGGCTAGTGCCTCGGACTTAAGTAGTCGACTCACCACCCTCTGAAGGTCATGATCGGAAAGCCTCGATGACCTAGAGGAATGAGACCTTTGGCTCCGTTCAGACAGCAGGGGAGATCCTGGAGCCGAATGAACGGAGCCAAGAGAAGGTGACCTAGACCTCTTTCTGGTTGTCGGCTCCGAAGATCTTGTCGGAGCCGACACGGGTACCTCGATAACCTCGGCTCCAGCCGGAGCCGAGGAAGCCACAGAAACTGTGGACTGAGTCTTATCGGCCCCAGCCAGAGCCGATAAAGGCAAAGGTTGAACAACCTGAGGTCTCGGCTCAGGAGCCGGAGCCGAAGACCTCGATGCCTTAGAGGGCTTCCCTGTTGAAACTGACAGGGAATCCTCTGGCTTCAGCAAGCCTCTCAGAATCAATTTATTTTTTCTCTCCTGCAGGACCCTGGGGCTGAAGCCATGGCACACAGCACAGGAGTCCTGCAGGTGCAAAGGCCCCAGACAATAGACAAAGTGTGAGCGCCTGTCAGAGACATTTTCTGACAGCACGCATCACACTTCTTGAATCCAGAGACCTTTGCTTCTTTTGACATTTCCCTAACTGACAGGTGTACACTAACACACACCCAAACACACAGTTATACCCTGTCAGTAAAAATTAGTAATACTAAAAACAATAACAATTTTAGTAAAAATACTAATAATTAAGTACAAAAATTAAAGTAAGCTACACAAACACTCCCTAGGGAAGGGAAGGCCAAGGGCCCAAGGGAAGAACCAACGGTTCTTTTAGTAAGAAAAAAGGAAAAATTAGGGTCCGGTATAAGGATCTATGTTCTACACTAATTTAGGAAGAATTAAAGTTAAAAGGGGAAAAAAAGAGTAACTTTTTGAAGAAAAAGCTAACACTCACCAGGAACCGGTAGAAGCAACCAACCTCGAAGCTGTAGCAGCAAACGAGATCTGAGGTAACTCTCGCCTAGCATTGTGGGATATAAGGGGAGCCTCGAGCCGGTGGAACCAACTCGAAGCTTTTAGAGTGGCCGAGCCGAGGTCGGCTCCGAACCCATCCAGCAAGAATGAAGGCGAGATAGACAACTTAACATCATACTTTAATATCAATATCATTAAAACACACACAAGGTTAAGCACTTTTGTCCCTGTAATCCAAAGGGACTTCATCAGAACAAATACTATACAATAATTCAATCCTTATATACTCTAATCTATTACACAGTAATACGATTGAGTGCATTAAGTTCTTAGAGGTACAATCCCTCCATAAAACTTGTCACATCTATGTTGGGTGTTTGTAACTGATCTGAATATTGAGCATGCATCAGTGTGTAAAATAATAAACTCAATTCAAAAAACGTTTAAAAATATTTAAAAAAAAAAAAAATTAAAATGGGAAATAAAATGAGGGTGCTTTTTTGACAAAATGGACTACAACAACCACCTTCTGGAGATTTTTTATGATAGCAATAAATACCAGTTGACATCTAAAAATGAGGTTATTTCTAGAAGATTCATTATTACAGGGAGTGATTAATGAAAACTTATTTGAATTTTTGAAATCTGAATCCCCATAATTCCTTTAGCCTTTGGAGTCCCAAAGATCCATAAGGATATCGAGCAGATCCATAAGGATATTGAACATCCTCCTTTTAGGGTCATTATAGCAGCCCACAATAGCCCTACATATTTCTTGGGTGTATTTGTGGATAGGTTGCTTAAGGACCTTATAAGACCTACTGATTATTTGTTAAAATATTTTTGGGACTTCCTAACGAAAATCAAAGCAAATTGATATAGTGAGAAGTGCAGTTTCTCTACTATAGATGTCAAAGATCTATTTACCTCTGTACCTCACCATGAAGGACTTAATTTGTTTTATGATGCCCTGAGGGAATTAACCTCATTAAGTGACACTATGCTGAATTTTGTGATGGCTACTATGGAATATATTTTAAACAACTACTTCACATGTGGAGAATTTTTTAAACAAATAGGGTAGCAATGGGTGCGAGTTGCACATCCAGGTATGTAATTTTAGTCCTGTATATATATATATATATATATATATATATATATATATATATATATAGGAGAAGAGGTATGTTTCTAATTCTGAATTTGCATTCATTAATTTGCATTACAGTGTATTTCTATTTACTTTACCATATTCTTTGTCTCTGCCCCAGCTCCCACTGAGACATTAAGCTAATGTTTCCTATTCGGGGTCGTTGACCTGTAGATCGGACTCATAGGACTAGAGTACCAATATTGGCTTTATTTGCTTGGATCCCTGTCTGGCAAGTCTCCACTCCAAAAAATGATTCCACTGAACTTGATCCATACATTTTTATTCTTTACTATCACAAATGTCGCTATTTAACTATTTAACCCCCATTCTCTTTTCTACTTGCCTCCCTTCTTAACTTAACCCATATATTCCCTAATGCCTCCTTTTATCACTTTTGTTAAATCTGTGGGAGATTGGTTTACATTTTTGTAATAAGACTATGTGTGCAAAGCTTTTCCTATATCTACATATCTACACATATGCTTACTTATTCCTTTCGCCCTACCTTCTCTATAAGTCTGCTGCTTGTCTTGCTAGAGTTGTGTACATTTTTTACACTAAATGTAAATGTATATCTGCTGTCTGACTTGCTCATGTCTGTAACTTCTATACTAAATGCAAGTCGTATGCTTATTATATTTACGATATCTTATTGTGGAACTCTGTTATACTTACAATGCTTTGTTATTTAAACTGTTTTATTGTGGGGCTTTACTCCCGGAGCCTCAGCTGATAATGGGATCCTGACCCAGTCAGACTTTCCTGGTTACCAAATGTCAACTAAATAAATAAATAAATAAAGATATAAATAAATAAATAATATATAAATAATTCATCCAATGTCTTTTGTTCAGGACTCCAAGAGCTGTAAAAAGCCTTGAACTGTAAAGAAACAAGCTTTTCAACAAAAAGGAATAAAAACACTTTTTATTTAAATTCTGCTTAAATATTTTAAGTTGTACTTAAAGTAACCAGTGTGGTGATATATTTTATGCTTTTCTGCCTTTTCTATAGACAAAAAAGTTTTCTGTTTGCCATTTGTTGCTCTGTTTCTGTTTCTGGAAGTGAGTCTTGTAGCTTCATTTGCAGTTGTGGGAAGATTGTGCATTGCTGCAAGATTGCAGCATCAGTATACATTATACTGCACTTCTATTCCAAAAGTGGAATTACTTGTAAAAGTTAGTAGTTTGTATTTTGAAGCCTGTCTGGGGTTTTAGTCTTGTAGTTTAATTTGCAGATGTGCCAGAATTGTGAACTACAGCCAGATGTTATCCTCATTTTATAATTTATTACTTATTTTTTTCCAAAGTAGAATTACTTCTTGACGATAGGTGTTTGTATAGCACCTTAATCTTGTATTTTTGTTCACAGCTGTGGCAGAACTGTGAACTATTGCCAGATCTGAGCCTCACTTAGTCATTTAGAACTGCATGTTTTCCATAAACAGCATTACTACTAAATTTCTGCATAGTATGGTGCCTTAGTCAGGGACTAAAGGTAGAGGTGTTCTGATCCACATCAATAAAAACAGACCTCTAGGCTGGTTGAACAGGATGATGCACTGTCCACACATTTAGTCCACTGGCTGTACAGACAGGGACTAAAGGTGGAGGTGTTCTGATCCACATCAGTAACAAGCAGACCTCTGGGCTGGTTGAACAGGATGACGCACTGTCCACAGATTTAGTCCAGTTGCTGTACGGACAGGGACTAAAGGTGGAGGTTTTCTGATCCACATCAATAACAAGCAGACCTCTGGTCTGGTTTAACAGGATGTCGCACTGTCCACACATTTAGTCCAGTGGCTGTACGAACAGGGACTAAAGGTAAAGGTGTCCTGATCCACATCAACAACAAGCAGACCTCTGGGCTGGTTGAACAGGATGATGCACTGTCCACACATTTAGTCCAGTGGCTGTACGGACAGGGACTAAAGGTGAATGTGTTCTGACCCACATCAATAACAAGCAGACCTCTGGGCTGGTTGAACAGGATGAAGCGCTATCCACACATTTAGTCCAGTGGCTGTATGGACAGGGACATAAAATAGAGATGTTCTGATCCACATCAGAAACAAGCAGACCTCTGGGCTGGTTGAACAGGATGATGCACTGTCCACACATTTAGTCCAGTGGCTGTACGGACAGGGACTAAAGGTGAAGGAGTTCTGATCGACATCAATAACAAGCAGACCTCTTGGCTGGTTGAACAGGATGACGACCTGTCCACACATTTAGTCCAGTGGCTGTAGGGGCAGGTAATAAAGGTAGAGGTGTTCTGATCCACATCAATAGCAAGCAGACCTCTGGGCTGGTTGAACAGGATTATGCACTGTCCATGCATTTAGTCCAGTGGCTGTACGGACAGTGACTAAAGGTAGAGGTGTTCTGATTCACATCAACAACAGACCTCTGGGCTGGTTGAACAGGATGACACACTGTCCACACATTTATTCCATTGGCTGTACAGACAGGACTAAAGGTAGAGGTGTTCTGATCCACATCAATAAAAAGCAGACCTCTGGGCTGGTTGAACAGGATGATGCACTGTCCACACATTTAGTCCAGTGGCTGTATGGACAGGGACTAAAGGTGGAGGTGTTCTGATCCACATCAATAACAAGCAGACCTCTGGGCTGGTTGAACAGGATGGCACACTGTCCACACATTTAACCCAGTGGCTGTATGGACAGGGACTAAAGGTGGAGGTGTTTTGATCCAGATCAATAACAAGCAGACCTCTGGGCTGGTTGAACAGGATGACGCACTGTCCACAGATTTAGTCCAGTTGCTGTACGGACAGGGACTAAAGGTGGAGGTTTTCTGATCCACATCAATAACAAGCAGACCTCTGGTCTGGTTGAACAGGATGACGCACTGTCCACACATTTAGTCCAGTGGGTGTACGGACAGGGACTAAAGGTCTAGGTGTTCTGATCCACATCAATAACAAGCAGACCTTTGGGCTGGTTGAACAGGATGATGCACTGTCCACTCATTTAGTCCAGTGGCTGTACAGACAGGGATAAAGGTAAAGGTGTTCTGATCCACATCAATAACAAGCAGACCTTTGGGCTGGTTGAACAGGATGACACACTGTCCACACATTTAGTCCAGTGGCTGTATGGACAGGGACTAAAGGTAGAGCTGCTCTGATCCACATCAATAACAAGCAGACCTATGGGTGGATTGATCAGGATGACACACTGTCCACACATTTAGGCCAGTGGCTGTATGGACAGGGACTAAAGGTGGAGGTGTTCTGATCCACATCAATAACAAGCAGACCTTTGAGCTGGTTGAACAGGATGACGCACTGTCCACACTTTTAGTCCAGTTGCTGTATGGACAGGGACTAAAGGCAGAGGTGTTCTGATCCACATCAATAACAAGCAGACCTCTGGGCTGGTTGAACAGGATGACGCACTGTCCACACATTTAGTCCAGTGGCTGTATGGACAGGGACTAAAGGTGGAGGTGTTCTGATCCACATCAACAACAAGCAGACCTTTGAGCTGGTTGAACAGGATGACGCACTGTCCACACTTTTAGTCCAGTTGCTGTATGGACAGGGACTAAAGGCAGAGGTGTTCTGATCCACATCAATAACAAGCAGACCTCTGGGCTAGTTGAACAGGATAACGCACTGTCCACACATTTAGTCCACTGGCTGTACGGACAGGGACTAATGGTGGAGGTGTGCTGATCCACATCAATAAAAAGCAGACCTCTGGGCTGGTTGAACAGGATGATGCACTGCCCACACATTTAGTCCAGTGGCTGTACGGACAGGGACTAAAGGTAGAGGTGCTCTGATCCACATCAATAACAAGCAGACCTCTGGGCTGGTTGAACAGGATGATGCACTGCCCACACATTTAGTCCAGTGGCTGTACAGACAGGGACTAAAGGTAGAGGTGTTCTGATCCACATCAACAACAAGCAGACCTCTGGGCTGGTTGAACAGGATGACGCACTGTCCACACATTTATCCAGTGGCTGTATGGACAGGGACTAAAGGTAGAGGTGTTCTGATCCACATCAATAACAAGCAGACCTCTGGGCTGGTTGAACAGGATGATGCACTGTCCACACATTTAGTCCAGTGGCTGTATGGACAGGGACTAAGGGTAGAGGTGCTCTGATCCACATCAACAACATGCAGACCTCTGGGCTGGTTGAACAGGATGACACACTGTCCACACATTTAGTCCAGTGGCTGTACAGACAGGGACTAAAGGTAGAGGTGTTCTGATCCACATCAATAACAAGCAGACCTCTGGGATGGTTGAACAGGATGATGCACTGTCCACACATTTAGTCCAGTGGCTGTACAGACAGGTACTAAAGGTAGAGGTGTTCTGATCCACATCAATAACAAGCAGACCTCTGGGCTGGTTGAACAGGATGATGCACTGTCCACACATTTAGTCCAGTGGCTGTACGGACAGGGACTAAAGGTAGAGGTGTTCTGATCCACATCAATAACAAGCAGACCTCTGGGCTGGCTGAACAGGATGAAGCGCTATCCACACATTTAGTCCAGTGGCTGTATGGACAGGGACTAAAATGGAGATGTTCTGATCCACATCAATAACAAGCAGACCTCTGGGCTGGTTGAACAGGATGATGCACTGTCCACACATTTAGTCCAGTGGCTGTATGGACAGGGACTAAAGGTGGAGGTGTTCTGATCCACATCAATAACAAGCAGACCTCTGGGCTGGTTGAACAGGATGACGCACTGTCCACACATTTAGTCCAGTGGCTGTACGGACAGGGACTAAAGGTAGAGGTGTTCTGATCCACATCAATAACAAGCAGACCTCTGGGCTGGTTGAACAGGATGATGCACTGTCCACACATTTAGTCCAGTGGCTGTACGGACAGTGACTAAAGGTAGAGGTGTTCTGATCCACATCAACAACAGACCTCTGGGTTTGTTGAAGAGGATGACACACTCTCCACACATTTATTCCATTGGCTGTACAGACAGGACTAAAGGTAGAGGTGTTCTGATCCACATCAATAACAAGCAGACCTCTGGGCTGGTTGAACAGGATGATGCACTGTCCACACATTTAGTCCAGTGGCTGTATGGACAGGGACTAAAGGTAGAGGTGTTCTGATCCACATCAATAACAAGCAGACCTCTGGGCTGGTTGAACAGGATGATGCACTGTCCACACATTTAGTCCAGTGGCTGTACAGACAGGGACTAAAGGTGGAGGTGTTCTGATCCACATCAATAACAAGCAGACCTCTGGGCTGGTTGAACAGGATGATGCACTGTCCACACATTTAGTCCAGTGGCTGTATGGACAGGGACTAAAGGTGGAGGTGTTCTGATCCACATCAATAACAAGCAGACCTCTGGGCTGGTTGAACAGGATGATGCACTGTCCACACATTTAGTCCAGTGGCTGTATGGACAGGGACTAAAGGTGGAGGTTTTCTGATCCACATCAATAACAAGCAGACCTCTGGTCTGGTTGAACAGGATGACGCACTGTCCACACATTTAGTCCAGTGGGTGTACGGACAGGGACTAAAGGTCTAGGTGTTCTGATCCACATCAATAACAAGCAGACCTGTGGGTGGATTGATCAGGATGACACACTGTCCACACATTTTGTCCATTGGCTGTACAGGCAGGGACTAAAGGTGCAGGTGTTCTGATCGACATCAGTAACAAGCAACCTCTGGGATGTTTGAACAGGATGACACACTGTCCACACATTAAGTCCAGTGACTGTACAGGGACAAAAGTTAGAGGTGTTCTGATCCATATCAATAACAAGAAGACCTCTGGGCTGGTTGAACAGGATGATGCACTGTCCACACATTTAGTCCAGTGGCTGTACGGACAGGGACTAAAGGTAGAGGTGCTCTGATCCATATCAATAACAAGCAGACCTTTGGGTGGATTGAACAGGATGACACACTGTCCACCAATTTTGTCCAGTGGCTGTACGGACAGGAACTAAAGATGGAGGTGTTCTGATCCACATCAATAACAAGCAGACCTCTGGGCTGGTTGAACAGGATGATGCACTGTCCACACATTTAGTCCAGTGGCTGTACAGACAGGGATAAAGGTAGAGGTGTTCTGATCCACATCAATAACAAGCAGACCTTTGGGCTGGTTGAACAGGATGACACACTGTCCACACATTTAGTCCAGTGGCTGTACGGACAGGGACTAAAGGTAGAGGTGTTCTGATCCACATCAATAACAAGCAGACCTCTGGGCTGGTTGAACAGGATGACACACTGTCCACACATTTAGTCCAGTGGCTGTATGGACAGGGACTAAAGGTGGATGTGTTCTGATCCACATCAATAACAAGCAGACCTCTGGGCTGGTTGAACAGGATGATGCACTGTCCACACATTTAGTCCAGTGGCTGTATGGACAGGGACTAAAGGTGGAGGTGTTCTGATCCACATCAGTAACAAGTAGACCTCTGGTCTGGTTGAACAGGATGATGCACTGTCCACACATTTTGTCCATTGGCTGTACAGGCAGGGACTAAAGGTGCAGGTGTTCTGATCGACATCAGTAACAAGCAGACCTCTGGGATGGTTGAACAGGATGACACACTGTCCACACATTTAGTCCAGTGGCTGTACAGACAGGGACTAAAGGTAGAGGTGTTCTGATCCACATCAATAACAAGCAGACCTCTGGGCTGGTTGAACAGGATGATGCACTGTCCACACATTTAGTCCAGTGGCTGTACAGACAGGGACTAAAGGTAGAGGTGCTCTGATCCACATCAATAACAAGCAGACCTTTGGGTGGATTGAACAGGATGACACACTGTCCACAAATTTTGTCCAGTGGCTGTATGGACAGGGACTAAAGATGGAGGTGTTCTGATCCACATCAATAACAAGCAGACCTTTGGACTGGTTGAACAGGATGATGCACTGTCCACACATTTAGTCCAGTGGCTGTACGGACAGGGACTAAAGGTGGAGGTGTTCTGATCCACATCAATAACAAGCAGACCTCTGGGCTGGTTGAACAGGATGATGCACTGTCCACACATTTAGTCCAGTGGCTGTACAGACAGGGACTATAGTTGGAGGTGTTCTGATCCCCATCAAGAAAAAGCAGACCTCTGGGCTGGTTGAACAGGATGATGCACTGTCCACACATTTAGTCCAGTGGCTGTATGGACAGGGACTAAAGGTAGAGATGTTCTGATCCACATCAGTAACAAGCAGACCTCTGGGCTGGTTGAAAAGGATGATGGACTGTCCACACATTTAGTCCAGTGGCTGTACGGACAGGGACTAAAGATGGAGGTGTTCTGATCCACATCAATAACAAGCAGACCTCTGGGATGGTTGAACAGGATGATGCACTGTCCACACATTTAGTCCAGTGGCTGTATGGACAGGGACTAAAGGTGGAGGTGTTCTGATCCACATCAATAACAAGCAGACCTTTGGGCTGGTTGAACAGGATAATGCACTGCCCACACATTTAGTCCAGTGGCTGTACAGACAGGGACTAAATGTAGAGGTGCTCTGATCCACATCAACAACATGCAGACCTCTGGGCTGGTTGAACAGGATGACACACTGTCCACAAATTTTTTCCAGTGGCTGTACGGACAGAGACTAAAGATGACAGTGACTGCAACATACGAATGAACCATAAAGCGAAAAATACACACAGATTAGCTTCTTCCACTGGAAAAGTTTAATGAACGATCTGGTACCTCGGCAATTCGCCTTCAAAGGATCACAGTTCAATAAAGTTCAGCATCAACCTTATATACAATTTAAACATCAATTATTCAATTAATCAAGTGATGCAATCTCCATTAACAAATAAATTTCACCTTAAAGTGATCTCTTAAACAGAATAAATACATACTTTTAAAGTATTTTAAAGTGTTTTAAGCAAACTTCACTTAAAAACAATTAAATCCAACAATGATTTCAACAACCTATGATAATCGAAATAAATGTTATTATTATACATAAATCTAAACATTATAAATAAATAACATAAATATGTAAATAAATACACTTAATATTTAAATATATTATAAAGCCAATTCATGATTCAACCCATAAGGCTTCAAAGTGTTGAATTTAATAATCATTCTAGTTTCTAGTTCCAAAAGTTTACCTACAACATCATCTCCTCTAGAAATGAAAGGTTTTCCTAATACATTGAATGTTAAACTATCACCACACCCCCAATGATGATCAATAAAATGCTTAGCCACAGGACTGGAAAGGTTAGCATTTCTTATATCTTTAAGATGTTCAAGCACCCTGATTTTAACCATTCTTTTGGTTTGTCCAACATACCAAACATTGAAACAAGAACACCCCAAAATGTACACTACACATGTGGACCTGCAGTTAAAATATTCCCTATGATTATGTTTGATGTTATTAAACCTATCTACATTCAAAACCCTGGAACAAATACTACAAGATCCACATGCAAAGGTGCCAGTTCTACTAGAAAATGTGTAACCCTTTGACTGGAATTAAAGTTGAAATTCAAAATTTCTTTTAAATTCTTTCCTTTTAAAAGAGAAATTAATAGTATTGGGAAATAACGCCAATTACTTCATCCTGACAAATTAAATACCAAAATTTTTTAATAGTAGAAGTCATTATTTTATGAAAAGGGTAAATTTCATTACAAAAAACACTTTCTCAACATCAGTTTTCTTAGCAACATTATTAACAACTAAATGTTTGGTATTTTCTTGAC